>NW_028277035.1:69229700-69530500 GCF_059951505.1 Python bivittatus
AAAGGAACAGAAAGTTGTCCAGAAGGAATCACAGTGCACAGATACCTCAGTTATCATAGAGCACACACACTGCTCCATTAAAAAACCTGTCAGAAGATATACAGTATCTTGGAAGTTTCCACTGATTTCCCCAGTACTCTAGCAGAGGCCATAAGGTTCATATGACACCGTGGCATTGCTAAGGGTCAGCAGGTGGCAATATCACACAATTCAGGCCTTTTCCTGGCTTCCAGTTGCCCTGACCGATGCTACCTTTCTCCAGGGTACTGAATTTCTGCTTACATTATCTGTTTTACCATTCAGATAGGAAGAAAGAGCCAGTCCACTATCTTACAGAACTGTCACTTCCGTAAGTCCTCTCTCAGTGAAGTGCAAACTAGTTTCATTAAAAAAAAGGGGGGGGGGGAACCAAAGGGATGGCAGCAGATGGAGAAACCAATTTATAACTCAGATGTAACTACCATATAGCAGAAGTTCACCACCAATAGGAATACTGATCAGAAGCTTTGCAAGTCTGTAATACTTTGAAAGAAAAGCAGCTGTTGCAGTCTGGTGAAAAACCCCATCCAGCTATATTTGTAATGCTGCTAACTCTGCCTACTGATGGTCCTTGCTCACAGACTGCAAGCCAGAGGGTAGGAGCGAAAGGTCAGGATAATATATGCGCTGATCTTCTTCTCCTGTTTATCTTAACTTGGTCTTATCTGTCATCTGTCCTTCCTACCCCTAGACTGGAATGAATCATTGCTCTAACGTTAACACTGCTAAAGTCTGGGGAGAGACAAAGTAAAACAAATCTACCAAACCCGGCAGAAAGTCGTACAATAGTTCTAGGCAAGTTTTCTCTGCTAAGCTCCAGATACGTATTCTGTATCAGGATCTTACAAATAAAATAATCACCACTATCGCTATCAGCATCATAGCCAGTCAAATCTCTAGGTGTTTAACGGAAGGATCCCAAGATCCAATCAAGATTTAGACAAAGCTCCATAGTATTTTTCCTTAGTGTAAATAGAATAAACCTTAATATATGTTTCTGATAATGAATCTAATAGAGCCTACTGCATTTGCCACATGCATATATGCATGGACAGCATTCATGAAATAAATGTGTCCCTGTATTTAGTTTTTGGCATGATTTTGTTCCAATGTCCAACTTTTTACTTTCTGCTGTCTTTGAATGAAATAAGCTTTATTTAAAGATAGATGGTGAACAAAAAGCTTGTTGTTGTTGTTTTAATGTGAAATATAAATGTGGGAATTTTCTTCATTTCTAGTTTCTGGGGTTTACACTACAGGATATTGTGATGAAAAGCCAAGCACCCTGAAGATTTCCACTGCATAATGACCATTCTCACAAACCTAACTTCTTGCCAAGATCATATAACATGTTTCAGCCAACATTTTTTCCTTTGAAATATGAACATGGCCCTTCAAAAATGAGGGGACAGAAAAAGAATAGAAATGATTAAGGGCACTTTTTCTATGAGTAAATTATTATAAGGACAGGATATTTTTAAAGAAATCTGTGCTCAAAAACAAAAACAAAAAGAAACCCTACACCAAAATAAAACATTAATCTCAAATCCACAGTCTTTATCCATGAACATAAGAAGCTTCAGTCTCTCCGGAAAGCATATGAACTGGAATACATTTCAAGTTTTCTTTTCTTTAAAACAGATAAATTTGGGTTTTGGTTTGTTTACAGAAATAATACATGCTTTACTAAAGCAGTGTACTAGAGAAAATAATCTTGCAGCATTTCAGCTTCATTCAGCTTCATTTTCCTTAATGCTATGTGAAAAAAAAAAATCTGCTTTCAATGCTCCATCAAATCCATCAAATTTTCAAAAGTCTCTTTAATGCCACAGTTCACATTTATGAAAATTATGAAGATTGCACATTCATGTTTCAGAGTGAGCACAACCTGCTCAAGCTTCCTTTTACCTGTTCTATGATTGCTTGGAAATTTAGTTCAAAAATATAGACAAATTTTTTTGTTCATGCACAATCCACAAAGCTGCTGCTGCTATTTGTCCTGCTTCAGGCAGAATTAAGTCAAACATTTCATGTGGCTCTCTTGAAATTATTATGGTTGATCACACAGTCAGCCAGATGTTTAGACTGGATTTTTATCCACCTATTGAGTCCTTCCCAAGGATCTTGGATAGGCAGATGTTGTTGTTTGATGGTGTTAAGGGTATCGTTGCAGGATATAAGCTGTCCCAAGTAAAGCTGCCTTTTGCAATTGACGGATGGTGATTTTGTCAATGCTGATGGTCTTCAAGCAGTATTATTATTGTTATCCATTTAACATTCAGTCTGACCTGAAAAGTGTTACAATAATTTGTAAGGGCATTTTTCTTATTTCTTTTCTTTCTTTCTTTTTTTCCCTTGCTTGCTGCAGTATTGCTGCTTTTGCCTGAGCCCAGAGGACAAAAATCGGCTCCATAATAATTGCTCACAATGAGGGACTTTCCCTTTGTTTCCTAAGCTGAATACCCCCTTCTCCTGAGATTGGACTTTGGGATATGGCATTATCTCTGCACTTTCCAGAGTGCACCCAAACCTATGAAAGGTACTTCCAGTGGAAAATCTGAAGCTGCAGAACCCCTTTTCATCCTCAGTACCTGCACTGTAGATTGGGAACAAGGGAAAGAGAGCAGGCAGAGAAACACCAAGGAGGTCTCCTAAACAAAAACAGGACAAGCAAAGATTCTAAGGGAGCAGATGAGAGCACTGGAGAGCCTCTAATGAGAGAGGCTGTGTGAGGGAGTTGGTATTTACTGAAAGTTGCAATACCAAAATTATGAGAAGTAATGGTATATACGTCACTTGTTCCTTTTTTGCCTGGCACTTCCACTGAAATCTCATTGGGATTTCATCCTTGGGAAGGACTCAATAGGTGGATAAAAATCCAGTCTAAACATCTGGCTGACTGTGTGATCAACCATAATAATTTCAGGTTTTGTCTGCCACAGCCATAGTGAATTGGTGGAATATCCGTGTTGTGATCATAGTATGGGTACATAAATTTGTAGAGGAAACTGTCAACCATTAACTGATAACCCAAAGTCATTTGGTACGAAAAAAAAGTGCAAGACTCCCAAAATAAACACAGACATAGTTGAATAGTGCATGAAATTCACTGGCCAGCAAAAACTTTTTGGGGAGCAAAAAGGAATGGGGGAGGGGCTAATATTCCTTGCAATATGTTTTGTCAGGGCTGAATCCAAGCTGATCTTAGTAATGCTAATCGATTTCTCTTTTGTGCGATTGCTTTCTGATAAATGAACCACACAGGCTGGGCTCAGAAAAGACGTTTGGCTGGTTCCAGTGAGTTGAGCATATAACCCTCTTAAGCTGCTTACATAAACCCTTGGAGGGCAGAGTACCTTTTTAAGAGAAGCTGCAGATGAAAACTTTGCTCTGCTGGGAAAGTATAGAAGAATTATGAGAGTTAAATAGCTAATAAATTAATTCAAGGAGATTAGAAATGGTATATATGGCTACAATCTAAGCAGAAGTGGAATCAGGTATCTGATTTTAAGCTACAAACTAAGCTACAAATTTACCAGTTGTCATTATCGTGTTATAGGCAGCCTTGGGAGCTCATTGATAATAAGGTTGAAAGCAAAATCTTTGGACAAATGACTTTACATTTGAACTAGGTTGATAAATTTAGATTATACATATTTAATTTCATGTTTGATAACTTGCTATATTATGTGGCATTAAAGGTATTTTGAAAATCAAGTATTGTAAGGTTCAATACAGTCTTGCCCTATTAGACCCACATTAGGCAGACACTGCACATAAACTAGGGCCATTGGGTTAATTCAACAAACCACTGGTTAGCAGTTGTGTGAATACAGGATATCACCTGAAACAGGAAAGGAGAACACAGGAAAAGCCACAACCCACTTGTGACTATTATCCAAGGGTGCTTGGCAACAAAACACTGAGGCCTATAGCTACCTCCAAGCCTAGAACTGTTCAGCTAGTGACATGTTTGCAAAATTAACCCACCCATAGATCTCCTGGTCATTACTAGATCATATCAATCTTCTTCACCCAGGTCTTTGGCACGGGAAAGTGAGACCACTTGCTTTATTGCACTTGCCATCTTTTATCTTTATTTCTTACGTTTTACTGATTTTATTGTAATTTCTTTGATCGTTGTGAGCCACTCAGAGTCATATGGCATACAAGTTGTTATTGTTGTTGTTGTTGTTGTTATTGTTGTTGTTATTATTATTATTATTATTATTCACACAAAGCCGGAATTGAGAAGACAGCAACAGACAGCAAATGCCACCTCTGTAAAGAAGCTGAAGAAACAGTGGATCACTTAGTCAGCTGCAGCAAGAAGACCACACAGACTGACTACAAACAACGGCATGACACAGTAGCAAAAATGGTGCATTGAAATATCTGCAAGAAATACCATCTGCCTGCAAGCAAGAACTGGTGGGGCCACAAAGCAGACAAAGTAATAGAAAATGAAGAAGCTGAAGTGCTCTGGGACTGTAGAATTCAAACAAACAAGCACCTGCCACACAACACCCCAGACTTAACAACTGTTGATAAGAAAGACAAAAGAGTCTGGATAGTGGACACTGCAATACCTGGAGACAGCAGAACAGAGAAAGAAAGAACTGGAGAAAATCACAAAACCTAAAGACCTGCAAACAGAAGTAGAATTACTGTGGCAAAAGAAAGCAAAGATAGTACCAAAAGTCATATGTGCCTTGAGTACAATCCCAAAATATCTGGGGCACCACTTGAAGACCATCAGCATTGACAAAATCACCATCAGTCAAATGCAAAAGGCATCTTTGCTTGCAACAGCTTCCTTCCTGTGATGATACCTTTAACACCATCAAACAACCACATCTGCCCATCCCAGGTCCTTGGGAAGGACTTGATAGGTGAATAAAAATGCCAAATCCAGTCTAAACATCTGTCTGACTGTGCAACCAAGAATAATAATTTGGTGTAAATTAAGCGGTCACTTATCCTTAGAAGCTTAAAATATATATCATAGCAGAGGTTGTTCAGTGTAAGCTGCTCTGCATAGCTATTGCCTAGCAACCCGATGGAATTAAAGAAATAAACCTGTCCTGATCTTTTCTTAAGACTTTATTTGTTGCTGTACTATTCATTCCCATCACATTTTTATTATTTTTGAGCTGGTTGGATTAATCTCAGTCTCTCTTCTGACAATGTTAAATTGCTTATATATCTGAATGTTCCTTTGGCTTTCTCTCTACTTTTCCTCTTCCTATTAAATGAATCTTAGTCCATGCTATTTATAATTTTATATACTGTTGTAAGGGATAAGTACAATGAAAGAAACAAGGCAATTACTTGTATGTTGTTACTATGCTTTCAGTCAAAAGATATAGCTTTGTTTATGAGCCAAGTAAGTTGAGAAGGACAGCTACAAAGTTATGGGAAAGGATGTACCAGCCAGAATGTGATAAGAAGGAGGCTAAGGAGGTGATAAAAAAGATTTAATAAATGTACCAATTCAGTCAAAAGGTTGCTAGTAGTCTGGAGTCAGCATATGAAATGCGTTAACTTTTGACTGGCTACATTGGTTGTTGTACTACATACATACTATGCATGTCCCTTCTTTCTCTATCTTCCCATTTTCTTTTACACAAGCAAGAATAAACTTCTCTGTACCCAATTTATTTTGCTTTATTGATTCTCCAGGTCAAATAGATCCAACTGACAGATCCAGACTAATGCAGGGGGTGTGATCTTCTTTCACTCTGTATTTGTCCTTAACACTGCTCATGACATTTTTCCCATTACCTCCTTCTGAGCACTGACACTCAATGATTCTTCTATGTCTCTCTCATAAACTCCTGCTCCATCACATCCTGGATTGCTAGATTTTCTCTCTCTCTCTCAAGGAGTCAGTCACTCTCTCTCAGGCCTAGGAAGTAGGCAATGGGAAACCACTTCTGAAATCTTGCCAGCAAAACTGCAGGGACTTCTCCAGACAGTTGTTAGGAGTCAGCACTGACTTGAAGACGACAACAACAACAACAACAACAAAAACCCAATCCCCCAAAAAACATGTATCCCCATCTGGTTTGATCTCACTAAGGTACTGGCCTTTCTGGTCTTCTTATCTTCCCCAAAGGTGTCTTCATGATAGACTGTTTGGTTCAGAAAACTCCTGCAACAGTCATTTTGTGCAATATTCATATTTTTGCTTGGAAATAGGATTATAAAAGAGTTGTCTATCCATTGCAAATTTAGATGGATAGTACTGAGCCAATAATTTGACTCAATTCAAATAATTTTATGTAGGCCACCATAAATTATTCTGTTAATAAAAATTTTTGTTTCATTGCTCAGCAGCAATATTGGTACTAAGCAGGTAGTCCTAGACTTAAGACCATCATTTAACAACCTTTCAAATGTATGATGGTGCTGAAAAAAAGTGACTTATGACTGGTCCTCATATTTATGACCACTGCAGCATCTCTGTGGTCATGTGATCAAAATTCGGGTGCTTGACAACCAGCATATATTTATGACATTTGCAGTATCCCAGGGTCACATGATTGCCATTTGCGACCTTCCCAGCTGGCTTCCAACAGGCAAATCCATGGAGAACCACACGATTCACTTAACGACTGCTGAAAAAAAATGTAAAATCGGGTACAGTCATGTGATGCCTTGCTTAATTACTGCACCACTTAATGATGAATTTTCCAGTCTCTATTGTGGTTGTAAGTCAAGGGCTACCTGTACTTTGCAATACATGACAATAATGTATATTCATGTATATATAAGAAGACCTTATCCCACTTTAGAAAGGAAAAAGTCCTTGTAGCTTTATTGCTTTAGGTATTTATTTAAATGTATCCAAGGCACTTGTGCAAACACCTTTTCCCTATCCCTCTTAATACTACAGGATATCTTATATTATAATTTTGATTTTTGTGATGGATATACAACTAATGTTTCAAAGCACAGACCCAGGACAACACACACAGGGTCATATCTAGTCACTGTTCCTTAGATGTTACTATTTAGATTATATCACCTGCCAAGAATGGAGGCCATATTTTCATTCATTCATATTATTACAAACAGGAATGAATAAAAGCATTCCATCAAACTCAAAGCTTTAAGAAGGTGTCAGGCAGATTGTAAAGAATCAGTCCTTACATTTCTTCTGCTAATCAAGGTTCCATAAGTTGAAAACAGCCAACACAACTTGCAAAACAAGAATGCGTCATATTCCCTTTTTGATCCCTTGACACCCCTCTTTCCTGAAAAAACTCTGCCATTTCCCAAAATATTTTTTCCACATTGCACTATTGAAATGTCATATTGTCTTACTGATGAAACTGACAAATCATTTATGTATAGGTGTGGGAGAAAGAATCATCTGGAGTTATAAGGCAAGGCATACAGGATGTTGGAGTACAAGTATCAGGAATCAAACAAATAAGCACATATGGCAGTAGAAGAAAGAATCTTAATTCTGCTTTTTATTTTACTGCTTTAATAACCATCAACCCATAGCAGAAGAATTGAAAATCTAGAATGCAGAGCTGAAAATAAAGCATTTGGCTTACATTGGAGTCTTGTGAAAATTTAAATATTTTAATTTTGCTTTAGTTTGTGCTGCTGCCTTCACAGTCATATTGTGCTAATCTAACATTTGTCACGGCATATATAGTTTACTTGTAATAATCTCCGGTACTGATTTTCAACTGAAACTGTCTTTCTTTTCAGAAATACTGCTCTTAAAACTTCTCTTGTAGATGAGCTATCCAAAGTGCTGACAGAGAAATTCTCTCAAGGCTACAACAAAAGGAACATTTTCATTCTTGTAAAAAAGTCAAAGTGGAAATGGGAATATACTAATAAATTTCCAGAACAACTTGGTTAATTAATTATATCCCTACAATGTAAAAAAGGCTTTTAGATTTATTATTAGGTCAAATGCTCAGTGAGAAGAAAGTGTTTGGGGCATAATAGTCTATTCTGCATTCTGAAAGAAGCCAGTAGTAATTTATTACTTTAATTATTTGATTTATACAGCATTTTTGTCAATGCAGCAATTATTTTATTCTTAAACAAATTCCATTGCAGAAAGGAGTGAATAAGGTATTTTTGCAGCTAAGCTAAAATTTTGTGCTGATCCACTATAGCTGGAACTCTGTACTTACATGCATAATATAGCCAACGATAGATAGATAGATAGATAGATAGATAGATAGATAGATAGATAGATAGATAGATAGACAGATAGATAGATAGACAGACCCAGTCATTTACAACTTTGCAGCCCAATATCTTTGCTTAAATCTAGTGAATTCCATATAAAGTCTGGAAGTCTAAGTGTGTGGAATATATCTTAAGTTTCCAGTGAAAAATTGGAATAATTTTAATAATAAGTCATTAGGAAGTACATGGTTATTTATGAGCTGTGTATATATTGGACAGCTTTGTTTTGCCTATTTAGCCACTCTGGAAGTCATGTTTTGCAATTTTTTTTTGCCAGTATAGTGACAGATCCAGAGATTCCATGTGAATATATACTGGAGTTCAGAGAAATGGTCCTAAGGGGAATTTAAAAAAAAAAAAAAAAAGGGAAGGGATCCAAAGCTCCCTAAAACTAACATTTAAATGCTCACTCATTAAGCATCTGTGTATTTCATCAAAGAAGGTCATTAGATGGACAGTTAGTTGCTAGCTTTGGAAGGTACTTGCTGCTCTTTCAAAGAGATAAACTCAGTACTTTTTTGATGTAGGCGGAAGAGACCATATGCTCACTGTGGCAATACTGAAAAAAAACTTAATCCATTTGGCTTCATGCAGCATCATCCTGTTGCATTTCCATCAGTGACAAACAAAGAGGAGTACATAATGGAAGGAACGTAGGCAAGTTCCTAACAAGGAGGGTATTCTCAGTGGCATTCCAGTGGAGATAGTGATTGATTCCACTCTTATCCATTCACAAATCTTGTGATGGATGTTCACAAGATGATAATTTGCTCAAATGGACATTAAACAGTTCTCCATGTGTTACACTAGTTAGTGTTAAGCACAAAAAGGTGACCCACCAATCTTCATATTATTCAACAAGATTACATCTGGATACATGGTTCATTGGATTTCTGTTACATTAACATATTAAGAAGTAATATTAGGATATTCTTAGAAGCTAAAACAAATGTGCTGTGAAGGCACAATAACTTCTGGGTTTCTCTGTTGCACACTAGAATTTATTGCTATTGCTAGAATGGTTGCCAGCAAGATGAGAAAGCCACTAACTTGGCTTGCTTCCACACTCAGATAACCTGACAACATATGCTTCATTGCAAAATACAATCCATTTCTTCTAGAAGTATTCTGGATGAAACAAGGGGATATTCTCAGAATATTATTTGCATCTGCCAAATTAATGTATATTTACAAACTGCAGTGGTTAGGTTTTTTTTTTTTTTTTTGCTCTTCAGTGAGTCAGTGAGATATGGATGAATGTGAGCAAGAATGTTTATTACATGTTTATTGATTTAGAGAAAGCTTATGATGAAGTGAACAGGCTTGAATTATGGAATGTTTTTGTTAACATGGAATTGAAAGTTTGTTCCTGAAGGCAATAAAAGCAGCATATAATGGAAGTAAATTATGTGTGGGAATAAATGGAATGGTGAAATATGATTCAGCATTGAGCTGGAATAAGACAAGGATATGATATGTTCTCTTGCTTAAACTTTCTTTTGGATCTGCATTCCCACAAAATTTTCAGCTAATAATGCTGTTTTCCTTATTTGTGATATACATGGGGAAGACTATATAGATACTAGCTTACTTAATCAACAGATTTTTTAAAAAATATCCAAGTTGTATAATTACAGTCTCTCATCAACATATTCCTCTACTGTATCCTTGAATCTAGTAATCTAGTGATTACTCCAGGAAAGTGCTTGGCTGTTGCCCATCTCACAAAAGAGTCCACCTGTTGTTCAGGGACAATCCTAAATGAATGCTAGTTTGAGAGTAAATTCCACAAAAATCAATTTGCTTTGTGTCTAAATCAATAGTGTTATGTGCTCCTTGTTTTCCTAAGCAAAATAAATATTCTGTGATCAATCTGAAAGAGTACAAAATGAAACCCACATTTCCTACCAGGTACACAGTGAAAATCTTGGGGCACGTCCCTGTTGGAGACAGTTATTAAATATTTTAAACATTTGCTTGAAATACTTTATGTACCAGCAAAGTGGGTTGGGTTGGGAGATGGGAAACATCTAAAGACCAATCTAAGCTATGTGAAACTGGATGCTTTTGTGCAGATGTGGCTTAGACAAACTCAGGAAGTAAGGGAAGCAATAGTGGCAAAACTGACCCAGTTTTATCTACACTATCAATCCTAAAGCCTGATTGGGTGACAGAGAAAGAACAGATCCACCAGGAGGGTAGAAGCTACCCAGTAAATCAGGAGACTCTCATGCTTATTAAGCAACTTTTGCCATACTATGGATCATGTGGTCCTCATCTGATGATGCACAGTGTGCCATGGATCATCAGGTGGGAGTTGTAAAAGGTTCAGTGAGAGAGTTTTGAATCGCAGTGTAAAGCAGGAAGTGACCAGACCACTTCTTTCCCCATCCTTCCCAGAAGTTTTCAGGGAAGAAAAGCCATCTCCTGATAGGTGGCCATGAGGGACTCTGTCCGCTTGCTACCAGTACTCTCCTGGAACACAGGCTCCAATTCTTTGCCCAAAGAAGTGACTTTTGGGGCTTTTCCACTAGCTGTAGCTGAAACTCATGTTGTATTCAGGAAAGGAAGATTGTGGGACAGCATCTCAGTCAACCATCAAGAAGATGTTCTCTCACTGGGTTTTGCTGGCTTCAGTCAGGCATTTAGAAGACAGCTTTGCTGGGCACTGGCAGCCTTCTAAGAAAGAAAAGTGAACTAAGCAGGGATAACACCGGGCTTTGACATTTCCAATAGCAATGCCTCAAGAAACGCCTTCCAACACGGATCAAGATTTCCTGCTATTCTGCCTTAGAGAGAAAAAGGACAGAAAATTGGGAATATATTCTTCTGCACTTATTTTCCATGTAGAAGGCTGGGTTTCTAACTTTGTCCCCAATATCCTGACTATTACCAAGATGTTTATGAAAATTTAAGCAGAGAAGTCCCAACTGAGTTAAAAGAGGCTTACTATCAAGTAGATTGGCTGTTCTCTTATTTGGTCTCTCCCTTGCTCATATTCTGTCTTGCTCACTCTTTTGCATTGCTTAAGACATCACTAGCATTTTTATTTTTTAAAAACACACCTCAATGTTGTAGCAACCTAACTGAAAAAAAGAGGCTAAAATGGTGTCTGTAGCCCTCCCTAGGCTCAAATTATCTAACTGTACATACCTGTGGATCACCCAAGAATTTTAGGTGCCAAAATATACCCCCCAAAATGGGTTCAGCTTAACTGCAATCATATACAGCAATACTTTTTAAAAGTATCCATATATCCCATATATACTTACATGTAAGCCCATCCACGGATAACATGAGCCTTGAATTTTTAACCAAAATACCATGAAAAATGTACCACCTGCATAAAAGTAAATTATGAAACTTAAAACATAGGAAAATTTTTAGGGTAAATTTATCCACAGGTAGCACATTTTTCATGGTATTTTGGTTAAAAATCCAAGGGTCAGCTTATCTATGGATAGGCTTATCCATGAGTATATATGGTATTTTGGACATACTATGTTAAGACTTAGTTCTCTTGAAAAATCTATAATGATGGAAGGAAAGAGAAGAGGAGTTCAACCAGCAGCAAGATGAATGGACTCAATTCCAGCAGCAACGGGTACACTGTTGGACATGAAGGACCAGCTTGGTGACAGATCCTCCTGGAAAAAAATTATTTATGTAGTCACTAAGAATTGATACTGGCTTGATAGCTCCCCCCCTCCTCCTCCTCCTCCATATTTAGCTTTATTCAATTTTTTTTTGGAATCTATCAAAACATTAAGAATATGTTCTGTTTGGCTATATCCCCAATCTTTGGAAACTTTCAAGACACTGAAAGAATTATCATACACTTTGGAAATACAAACCCATATCTGACTTGCAGGGGTGGACTGCTGTGTGATCTATCAACATTTCATTTTTTTCCCCAACAAATCCACAAGGAAAAATATTTTAGAGCAATATAATCAATTATTTTGGACTTTCTTTGTGAGAAAAATGTCCAGATTTTATATTTTCTATTTATTCCTTCCTTTTTATTTAAGGAGTGGGGATACGTTTCAATTATATTTTATGGTGTTTGCCATGAATATCCATTTTTTCCTGTAAATTAGTTTGATGAAGGAAGAAGGCAATAGCAATTATTACTGTCAAGAAAAGAACATGGACGTGTCCATGTAGTCACCAGAGGCAGCTCAGTCTAAGGGGACTATACTTTTCAGTCTTATGCAATAAAAATATTTTTAAATGACTAGCTATAAATGAAGGACCATAGCTTAGGGCTATAGCACAGACTATATAGGGCTATATAGCAGGTCCTAAATTTAACCCCGGAATTCCTGAAATCTTGGAGATACATTGGCAGTCAAATTAGATGATACTGACCTAAATAATCTGATTCTAAGCAGCTTCTTAGAATACTCCAACAGTGTTCTCAGGTTGTCACTGCTTTCGTCAACATGATTAAAAGTACATTGTGTCATTGCAATACAGTACCAACTCTGCCACTATAGAGTGTGTGTATAATGTTGCAATGCAAGTAGAAAAGGAAGGGGCTTGTATTGCAGCGCCACAATGTCATTTCCATGACTCTACCCTTGACCTTTCTCACCTCCATGGACTCCACTGAAACACTGAGAAATTATGAAAATACATTTGAATTATAGAACTATAACTTGAAATAGTCAGTGAATGTGTCAATCTGCTCCATAACCAATCGTGGCATACAGTGTCCGTTTCATGCCCAATTTCTTAAGAACAAGTATTTCATATAGTTTAATATACTACCTGAAAAGAAAACTAATTCTCTTCCTGTTCTAATAATTTACTTTGAAAATGGAAGAGTCATCTTGGATCCACTGAAAACATACTAATAATTAGATGTTGTTTTTATTTTCAGTCTAAACTTCCTTTCAGTGAGGGTTCATCTTAAATGCAGGATCAACTTCTTTTCTGGTAAATACAAGAGAGAATATCAAACTGTGTCCTTGCATTCATGACATCTCTTTTATCCTTCTGAGGCTACCATGAACAAAAGAGGAAAAACAGTATTCATTCATTTCCCTTTTCTCCTGTAACTTCCAAGCACATCTCATGCTATTGTAAAGTCCCTTGATCCTCTGAAGATGGGCTGCAAAGAAATAGTATTGGGGTGGCTGGGGTGGGGGGACAATCTTTCTCATTATGTCATGAACTGTTGCTGAATCTCCTATAACTAGAAGGATACTGTTATACTATAACTCAATAAAAATAATAAATACTTAAAGAGTATGGGAATAGGAAAATAAACATTTTAAGGTACCTTTCAATAAAATATGCCTAGTTCCTTGGATACCGCACTAAAGACCCCTATACAGTCAGTAATGTTTGTGAGCCAGTCTTCCATGACCTGTTAAAACAAACTGAGAAAATCCTCTCCCCCTGCCAAATTTCCTCTTTATAAGGGCAAAATCAGTAAAAGCCATGAAAAAAGACAGAAAAGTAACGCAAACGCAGAAGTGGCTGCACCTGGAAAAACACAACCATATTACAAAGGGATCTGAAGGGGTCAAAAGCAAACCAAACATTTCCTGTAAATCTCAAATCACAAACACACATAAGGAGAAGACCTTGGTCTTCTTTCTCCTACATGAACAAGGAGGAAAACCATGTGTTCTATTTGTTTGTCATAAGTATCAAAGATGTGGGAATTTGTCTGAAAGATAGTTCCCACTACAGCTTTTCATGGAATTAAGAGCCAAAGGGCGGGGGGAAGGAGGTTTTCTCTTCTCAGTAAATAAGATAGAAAAAAGTGCTATGAGTGGTTAATTGCTGTTATTTCTCATTTTTGGCATACTGGGACTCATAACATCCTAGAATAATATAATGTGTAACACATTGTAGTATTTTGATTACAGACCAGCTTGGTAATAATGATACTTGCTTTCCACATAGTGAGGATTTTTTTTTTTAACGATTGCAGGTATTTTTACTTGAAAAATGATGCATTTTGCCTTAAAATGGTGTTTCTCAACTTCAGTAACCTTAAGACATGTGGACCAACTCCCAGCATTCTCCAGCCCGCATGAACATGAACATGCTGGCTGAGGAATTCTGGGAGGTGAAGTCCACATATCTTCAAGTTGCTGAGGTTGAGAAACACTGCCTTAAAAGATGATATAATGTAAGTAGTGAAATTGTTTGGGAAAGTGATAGATCCCTTTCTGCCATCTTCGTACCTTCCAGATGTGCTGGCACTGCAATTCTCACAATTCCAAGCAATCATACTAACTAGGAATTCTGGGCATTGCAATCTCATCTCATCTAGAGAATGCCAGATTTTGGAAGGATGGGGTAGAATTAGCATCCCTTAATTGTTCATAAGAGAAAGAATAATTGGCTTTTTTTCCAAGAAGCTCAATTCAGTCATTTTACTGATTGGCTCACATTAGTGAAATGACACACTCTGGGTATAAAGCAACACCCTTTTAGCTGGCGAAGTCTTGCTTTCTTTCCTTCTTCCTGGAAGCAGAATAATAAGTAAAGAAGGAGATGCCTAGCACTTAAAGAGCACCTGGGAATTTGCTTTCTGCTCCAGTGCTTTAAAATCAATGTCAATAAGGAATAGAGAAAATGCCTACAGGCTAGCTATAAACTTGGTTAACCCCTCTGAGCAATTTCCCCTATCAAAGTTACACTCAAGCCCCATCATAACCAGCAGTGGCCCTTACATAAGCATTTTATATTTCTCCATTATTTCTTTTAAATTGTGTAAAGGAGTAAACTATCGGAAATCAATTTAGTTGCTTGGATTACACCTGATGCTCAGATTAGAGGAAGAAAGTCAGGAGGACCCTAATGAATTCCATGAGACCCACTGCCTGACTTACCTGCAACACTACATCAAACCATGCTAGCAGTTTTCTAAAAAATAATTTCAGTCTGGGAGGATCACAAAAATCAAGAAGCATGAACACTGTACTGATTTGTCTGCTAAGTGACATGGAACCATGCCAATACACACACACACACATTCAGAATAGTGCATATCATCAACAAAGCATTGCTTATTTTTTATTAATTGGACTACACCACTGCATGATACATTTTATTTCATAAGGGCAGTAGTGGACCTAAATAATTTCATACCATCAGTGATCTTGACCACAACTTCAGTTATAAAGTAGACAATCAACATTTATGCTTCCTAGCCCCACGCTGTCTTCCCATTCTTTATAATAAATTCCACATTCCTGATTTGGGCAAAACATCCCAGTTAGAAAAGAAACATTTTGAGCACATGCAGTTTCACATTTCAGACACACAAAGCCCAGAATGATCATGAATAAGTCAGTCTGTTCCTGTTATCCTGTTTCTAAATAAACTTGCATCTACATATTGTAAAGCTGTGTAAGATATCTTTCAAGTCAAAATCAAAGATGAGTACATGTCCAGACCAGATGTGCCTTTAGCCGGTATAAATGATTCTAGGATGAATCATGTCAGCCTGGTAGATCCTAGTGTGCCCATGGAGGCCACATGCCAATACTGGTCCTGTTTGCTTTCTACGGGTCACTTGGGGATCTCTGGATTCTGGGTCCTGGATTTCTTCCTTGAAAGCCAATCTGAACTGCATCACTGCATAAAGGCAACTTGCAAGCCAGGAGAGATGTAAAACATGCAATTAACGTGGAAGTGACACAAGCTAAATAAATGCTCGACTGCTCATAGTAAGATCCCTGTAGTCCCTGTTGGCCACTAGAAGCCAAATCTTTCCTCTTTGGAAATCTCAAGCAGTCACCTCAGTGTTAAAACTCAGATCACCCAGTGAAGTGCCAACTGGCATCGGTAATAGTTTACTGGCATCCCCATCTGGAAATTCATTGCAAAGCAAACAAGTGAAACAAAAGAGCTGAAAATGTCAGGGCAAACTATAATGAAATTACATAGCAAGGCTGATTAATATCCTGTTTTTAATTAATTCCTTTCTTTCTTAGGGAAAATGAAAAAGGTTCATCTGAAAGCCAAAACAGGTGCCTTGGCAACTTTCTTATACTGTATATCCAGCTGTATATTCAACAGGACTGGTTATTTCTGAAACATTTTTTTTTGTGTGTGTGTGATCAGTGTCACCAGAGAGGTGTCATACATCAGGATGTGATGCACCTGACATACTGTGGATTAGTAAACCCAGGTCAAGCATGCCACTTATTCTGGGTGGCTGACCAACCAGTTTTTAGCAGGTTTACTAAAAAACAAGTCCCAGAATAAGATTACTCCAATGTACATAAATATAGGCTCTTTAGAAAAGTCCCTAAAGAAATGAAAATTAAACTAAATCCATTGAATAATATAAGCTGGTATTGTCTAACGACATATATTTTCCAAACATGTTATCTAGAAAAATGGAAATTGAAACAAAAGGACCATACTGGAGACATTCAGTCAGGATGTTCCTGATAAAATGCCTAAAATTTTCTATGCATTGAAGAAAAGGGCACTCTCACACCCTATTTTTGCTATTACCTTTATTTTGTATAAACATTGGTAACAATTTCATATTTTGTATTTTTATTTTTTTAAATTTAAAACAAATTCTGTATTTAAAACAAACAAAAAATATAATATTTATAAAATGACAAACAATTACTATAGTTATAGCATTAATGCTCAATCTAACATTAGTTAAAGGTACCAAACAAAGTTCATTGAGTTGTTTTCATCATATGAAGAAGAAATATAAATTCTGAGCTTAATGTCAAAGTCTCCACTATATCATTATTTATAAATGTTAAAAAGTGTAATATTGTTAAATAATGTTAAAAAAGAAAAGAAAAATACCCCTAAAAATAATATAGATAAATATTTAATTCCTAACTTCCCCCTTCTTTGTACTCCAACCAATTTGCAGTACCTATTCCTGTAAACATTAGAAATCATAGTGTTTGCATTTAACTTGCTGTGTAATATATAATATAAATGGAAGCCATTCTTGCTTAAATTCAGTTAAACTTCAAATAAATAAATAAATAAATAAATAAATAAATAAATAAAGATAGATAGATAGATAGATAGATAGATAGATAGATAGATAGATAGATAGATATTCCATGTATGGTTTGTTCCAGTAGGCCACTTATCGTCAGCGGCTGGATAGTGGAGTGGTTAGACCACTGCCCTTGACATGGGAGACCAGGGTTCACATCCCAGCTGGTACCTACCTTACCAGTAGGGGTCCTTGGGCAAAGACCCCTTAATGCTTCACCTGCCTACCTCAAATATGACAGTGACATGAACCAAGAGAGTCATGCTGGCTTGGACATCCCCCAGATTAACAAGGTTTGTGTCAGATATTGGGGAACCAGGACAATCTGATGAAAAGTGGGCTACTGGAACAAACCATACATGGACGAGACAAGAGAACCTGGAATTTATGGAATGCTACTACAACAGTAGACCTAATGAGAGGGGATATAAGAAATGTATGAGGGAACTATGGATGGACAAAAGGCCTACATCCACACTAACTGAGAAACAGCTAGTTACCCAATGCTTCAACATAATGAAGTGGAAGCTGCTCTCACAACCTGAGATAGACCAACTCCACATTACATCTCGGACTCAAGAAGACCTGGAAGAACAACTGGATGTACAGCCAACACCTGAAGCTGCTACCCCCTCCATTACAGAGCACAGCAGCTGATATGAGGTATAAGATCATGGATAAACTAGCTATGGTCAACCCTCGAGACCTATTACCAAGGCTCAATGGAGAAGTACCATCAGATAGCATGCTAGAAGATGTCAATAGAGCCCTCACAACAATCCCTACTGCTACCATAACTCAACCCACTGAACTGGTATATGCTACAGCTGCCGTAATCCTGGAAATGCTTGGCTACACGATCCAGAAGAACAGCAGTACATACCCACCCCCACCCCAGAAAATGAGGTTGGAGGCTAAGATCAAAGCAACTCAGAGAGAAGTTAGTCAGCTGGTGGAACTACAGAAGGGTGTGAAGATTAAGGATAAGACTCAGCTACTGAAAAACTACATGGGCCTGACTCCATCTGAAGCCCTAGAGACTGCTAAACAAAGGCTCACAGCACTGGCTGCCAGGCTAAGGAGATACACTAGATACACTAGAGAAGCAGAGGCCAAGAAGATAAATGCCCTGTTCTCCAAAGAACCATCCAAGGTGTACTCCCAACTGCAGTGCAACCACACAGTAACAGTAGAGCCACCAGCAGCAGAAACTGAACAGTACTGGAAGAACATATGGGAGAAAGAGAAGACACATAACATCAGTGCAAAGTGGCTGCAGGACCTAAGAGCAGACCACAGCAATCTCCTAGAACAGGAACCAGTCACCATCACAGTAGCAGACATCCAACAGTGGCTCGAGAACATGAAGAACTGGACAGCACCTGGCCCAGACATGATCCACACCTACTGGCTAAAGAAACTAACAGCAGTACATGAACACCTAGCAGTACAGATGAACCAGTGGCTAGCAGCAGGCTCCCACCCAGACTGGCTAACACAAGGAAGGACAGTGCTGACCATGAAAGACCCTCACAAGGGAACAGCACCATCCAACTACTGGCCAATAACCTGCCTCCTCACAACATGGAAAGTCCTATTAGGCATCACAGCCACCAAGCTACAAGACCATATGGGTCAGTACATGAGCACAGCTCAGAAGGGCATTGGGAACAACACTAGAGGCTCAAAACACCATAGATAGAGCAGTCACCCGAGACTCAAAGTCTAGGCAGACCAATCTGAGCATAGCCTGGATTGACTACAGGAAAGCCTATGACTCAATGCCACACACATGGATCTGTGAATGCCTGGTGCTACGCAAAGTCAACAGGGCACTAAGGACCTTCCTTAAGAACTCACTGAGACTGTGGAAGACAACACTGGAAGTCAACTCAAGACAGCTCGCACAAGTGACCATCAAGTGTGGCATATACCAAGGTGATGCACTGTCCCCACTGCTGTTCTGCATAGGCTTGAACTTCTTCAGCCAGATAATCACACGGACTGGATATGGGTACAAGTTCAAAAGTGGAATTACCATCAGCCACCTCCTCTACATGGATGACATCAAGCTGTATGCTAAGAGTGAACGAGACATCGACTCACTGATCTACCTGACATGGATCTACAGTGAGGACATTAGAATGTCATTCAGACTGGAGAAGTGTGGCTGGATGATAGTAAAGAGAGGGAAGGTAGTTAAGACTGATGGGGTGGAACTACCAGTGGGCCATATAGCAGACATAGAGGCCACCTACAAGTACCTGGGTATCCCACAGTCACATGGGAACCATGATGAAGAGGCAAGGAAGACAGCAACATCCAAGTACCACTGAAGGATCAGACAGATCCTGAAGAGCCAGCTCAATGGGAAGAACAAGATACATGCCATCAACACCTGACGCCCAGCCAGTCATCAGATACCCTGCCAGTATAGTGAGCTGGCCAAAGGAGGACATGGAGGCTGCTGATGTGAAGACCCGGAAGCTCCTCACAAAGTACGGAGGTTCCCACTCCACATCCAACACTCAGAGACTCTACACCAGCTGGAAAGAGGGTGGGCAAGGTCTGGTGAGTGTCAAAGCCACTGTCCTGGTTGAATCCCAAAGCATCCAGGAGTATATCAGTAAGGTGGCACCCAAAGATGAGCTGCTGAGGGAATGCCTGAGGCAGCAGCAGTCATGGGAGGAAGTTCAAGTGGAGGAAGTACCATGGCAAGACAAGCCCCTGCATGGGATGTACCATCGACAGATAGCTGAGGTGGCTGACATTGGGAAATCCTATCAGTGGCTGGCAGGGCTGGACTAAAAGACAGCACTGAAGCACTGATCATAGCAGCACAAGAGCAAGCATTAAGCACCAGATCCATAGAACCAGGGGTCCACCACACTAGACAGGACCCAAGGTGCAGATTGTATGAAGAGGCCTCAGAGACAGTCCAACACATAGTGGTAGGGTGTAAGGTGCAGGCAGGAATGGCGCAACCAAGTAGCTGGCATTGTGTACAGGAACATCTGCACAGTGTAAGGGCTAGACCCCCCCAAGTCCAGATGGGGGATTCCACAGAAGGTCGTGGAGAATAACAGGGCTAAGATCCTGTGGGACTTCCAGATCCAGACGGACAGGCAGGTACTGGCCAATCAACCAGACATCGTGGTAGTAGACAAAGACCAGAAGACAGCGATAGTGATAGATGTATCAGTGCCAAGTGACAACAAGAAGGAGTATGAGACACATACCACCCATAGGGGTAAGAGGGGATTTAATCCATATATGGTTTGTTCTAGTACCCACTTATCATCAGATAGCCCTGGTTCCCCAACATCAGGTGTGGAACTTGTTAATCCAGGTGACGTCCGAGCCAGCATGACTCTCTTAGTTTGTGTCACTCTCATATCCGAGGTAGGCAGGTAAAGCATTAAGGGGGTCTTTACCCAAGGAACCCTACTGGTAAGGTAGATATTAGCCAGGATTCACCCCCTGATCTCCCATGTCAAAGGGTGGCACTCTAACAACTACACTATCCAGCCACCAACCAGAAGACCAGAAGACAGTGGTGGTGATAGATGTAGTGGTGCCAAGTGACAGCAACTTCAGGAAGAAGGAGTAAGAGAAGCTGGAGAAGGACCAGGGCCTGAAGGAGGAACTAGAGAGGATGTGGAAAGTAAAGGCCAAAGTGGTCCCAGTGGTGGTAGGAGCGCTCAGGGCTGTGACTCCTAAGCTGGGAGACTGGCTCCAACAGATCCCGGGAACAACAACATTGCTATCTGTCCAGAAGAGTGCAGTGCTGGGAACAGCTCAGATACTGCGCAGAACCTTCAAACTCCCAGCCTCTGGTATAGGGCCCGAGATTGAGGAAGACACATACTACCCACAGGGTGAGAGGGGATTGTTTATATTTTTAATACAGAGAGAGAGAGAGGGAGAGAGGGAGAGAGAGAGAGAGAGAGAGAGAGAGAGAGAGAGAGAGAAAGAAAGAAAGAAAGAAAGAAAGAAAGAAAGAAAGAAAGAAAGAAAGAAAGAAAGAAAGAAAGAAAGAAAGAAAAATATTTTTTCCACATTGCTGCATATTCTCCAAATTTAAGTTCCCAATCAGACATTGTTGGTACATTGTGTGTTTTCCAGTGTTGTGTAAAGTTTGTCCTCACAGCCATAAGTATGTACAGATTATGTATTACTCATGCAAGATGAGAGGAAAAATGCAGTCAAGAAGCAGCCTTCATTTCAGTTAACGTCTTCATATATAGATCTGAATCAGCATGGAAAGATTCCACTGGTTGCACAGGGATTGTGATGAACCCATTTATTTGTTGAGTGGTGGCTTTGATTTTCTCTGGGCTTTGCACCACAGAAGTGTTGTGATTCAGTTCCTTGAGGAGAAGAGGTGATCTCTTTGTCTTGTAGCTTTCTCTAACACTTGTAAACATAGGAATAAGTTTCTGCACATATGCTGTGCATGAGCAAAGCCTCCCCTGGTTATTGCAAATACCAGAGGAGCTAAGCAGAGCAGGCAAAGCAAATTAGGGCAGATGCTTTGCTTCACCCGTAGAAGTGAGGAGGCCATGTTGCATCATGAAGGAGCTTTGAGGAATTACAGTATCCTCCCACCATTTTTCTTTTTCTTTTCTAAGACTTCTTATAGGCATTACTGTAAATAAATATGGTGCTTGAAGCAATGGTTTACTTTGCAATATTTCACCTTACCATTTATTATAAAAATCATGAAAACTAGTGACTATCAGGGGAGATTGCCTACCTCTTCTCCCTAGACTAAATAGCTGATAAATTTGTGTGCAAAATTAAGAGAAGATTGGAGCTAAGATCATTCTGAAAGCCAACCAACTCTTTAAATGAAGCTTAGGGATTTGAAGAAGGGTATGTAATGCCAACTAAATTTATTGCCTTTTTCTGTTAAGTAGAACATCCTTTTTACAAAGTGCACCAAACAGCATCACTAATGGAACAGGATGGTGTCTCTGGTTCTTAGACCATTTAGTTTGTGTTTCAAAGGAGAAACCATATATACTCACAGATAATATTCATCAGCCTTCCTTAAACCATTGCCCTGGATATTTTCAAGTCTCTTCATCTTCTCTAGCACAACTAATGATAGGAATTATCTATAAAACATGAAGAAACCAGTTTGGGGAAGATTTTAATACGTAATATTTCAGTGGTCTATTTCTGAGAAGCAATATTCCAGAGAAATAAATATATTTTCTTATTTTCCATTATCTCATGCTTATTTTAAAACTGAGTAAGGCAGAAAACAGAAAAATTCTGCTATGTGGCTCTCGTGGAATTCATCTAAACCCAGTTATATGACACCTCATTGAAAACTTTCAGCATGCATTTTCATGCAACATATATGCCTGGATTTTGTTTGGTGTTTCTTCTCCAAGCTGGGCTTGGGGGATCCAAAACTTTTGAGTAAAGCGATTAATTAAATCATTAATTTAATTAATTTAGAGAATCCTGCTTTTATGAAAAAAAATCAAGTGAAACTGTGAATTACAATGATAAAATTTTACAAAGGTCATCTTTATATTCCACTGACATTGATTTTTGCTGAAAGTAAAGTTATAAGAGCTTCTTCATCAAATGAAAATATCTAAAGTACTTTGATGAAAAAAAGGCACCCCCCCAAAAAAAAGACTTTCAGAAAAGAATACTTAACTATGCCTGTATACATCTTCAAATGTACAAACAATTAGGTTAAAACTACAAATAGAACATACTTTGTAAATCCTGAATTATAGGCAACTGTCAAGCTAGAACCAAAGACTTATCAACTGAAACTAGATCCACATGTCATGCTAGGACTTTGACTCAAGGAGCAATATCAGACAGCAAATCAGACTATGTTAAAACCAGGATGTCTGCCATTGTCCAAGCAATGCCCCAGGAATGGAGAACACCTGTCTCCATGGGAGATCCTCTAAATTACAGTTCTGAATATAGATCATATTAGGCAAGTATGCACATAGTCTAGGATAGCCCCATAGTGACTCTTGACAATAGTACTCTTTGTTTTTGGTAGTTCCCACAATTCCATTCACGGTGCTCCTCAACATAGGAGTAAAGAAAGGATTTGACTTCTGCTGGCCTATGGTATGTGTTGGCTTATAGTACTCGCATTGCAGGATATGCTGCAAAGGATGTTCCACAAGCCCTGCCTGCAATGGGAGGGGAGAAGGGATAGAGAATGAATTTTGAAAGTTGGGAGGGTTTGTCTTTTTAAATTTGTACAGCATCCTAATATCTATAATTTAGGCTGGATGAAGAAACAGATGATTACTCGGAAAGTAAAGCAGGTTTCCTTCCGTATCATCTCAAACACTGAAATTCATGGAAGGACGTGATATTGGATAGGTTTGTCAATCCCTCTCTTCCTTCCTTCTTATCCTTTCTCTCCATATTTGAGTTTATCTTTCACCTCTGCTAGTATCCTGTAATTTGGCCCTCTTCCCCACAAGAAAAAGCTTAAAAAAAGAAAGAAAGCAGCAGTTTCATAGACTGTAGTGTCCTACCCAACCTCCCCTCCTTTTCCCCATTGTTTTCTCAAAATGAAAGGAGATACAGCAAGCATGTTGTGTTTATGGGATTATATTACAGTAGGGTTCATAGGATTGAAATAAAAATTCCCACTACGTCCAGTCCCTGGCATTTTCTACTAGGGTTGAAGAAAGTTGTCATTCTACTGTCAGTCTCAAGTGGAAACACATGCCACTTATAAAAATATGGAGGAAAGGAGAAGTCACCAACCCTTCCCAATCCAAGGAATTCCTTCACTTGCAGAATCAGTGTTACCTCCCACACTTGCAATCCAATATTTGGAGGATCAGATTAGCTAGGCAGAGAGATCACATCCTTAAGATATCATGGGAAGAATCAAAGCAGATTGGGAGGAACTAGAGCTTATTTCTTCAGGATCTTTCCTGAAGAAAGGCAGCAGGAGCCTTCAAATTTTCAAACCAGGCCCCTATTGTATTTTTAGTAGCACTTAAATTGCATTCAAACTTATGTACAGAAGTCTGTACAGTCCTGTATTTCAAGTAACTGAAATGCAAAATACCACCAGATGATGCAATCGTGTGTGTTTTTAACTCCAGTTGATTTAAAATGAGAGAATTATAAGCATCTGCTTAAAATGTCCATTGAAATCAAAGGGACTCCCGCCTTATTATTGGTCGTATTATTCCAGAGCATTTGTCTCATGATTCCAAATGCATAAGCTCTTCAATGGAGCTGACCATCAAAAAATAATGCGAGGAATTCCCTCTTCTTTTTTGGTTCCACTATGTTGTCTGACACCTCTTTCCTTGATCTCTTTAGCCAAGGAGTTCATTTTGCAGTTAAAATGCATCTCGTGGATGTTCTATCAGTAGCGCACATTTGATTGCAGAATATGAAATGCTGAGAGGGTAATTAGTTCTCACGTGTGAAGCGTTAACTTCTCCAAAGTTGTTCTCTTGAGCCTGCTCTAAATATGGATCTTGGTTAAAATAGTATGATTGCATCTGATCATGTATTGTCATGCATCCTGCCTCTGAATACTTGAGGTTCTGCTTTTTTTTTCTGTTTTATTCAGCAACTTTTCCCTTCTTTTCTTTAGCACGATAGTGTTATTTGTACACTTTGACCTATCCAGTGTGCCTTTTACAGTTTCAACTTGGTACATAATGAAAGCCAGCCAGTAAGTAATTTAAGAGATCGTTTGTAGCCAAGTTATCATATTTGTCTGTGTGTGTTGTGTGTGTATATACACACAGTCATGATAGCATCTGTGTCTGTCACTTTAAGTATCTTCCTACTTCTATGCTTCAGCCATGTTCACCATTTATTGTCTACTTAGTTTTAATGATATGTGGAGTTTTTTGTATTTGTTGGTTTTAACTTTGTTTTCTTTATTTTGTATGCCACCCAGAATCACATTGTTTGATTTGGGTGGCCATATAAATGCTTTAAATAAACAAAATTAACTCTGCCCTTCTGTTATCCTGTAGACAGTGTCCTGTAGACACTGTATCCTGCAAATGAGGAGAAAGTACATTCAAAGACTGTAACTGCTACCACAGAGCAATTAGTTTTGCCATCAGAAGAGAGGTGGAAATATTTATTAATAATACTGCTCTAACGAATGGACTCTACAGAGTAATTAAAATTCTTTTCAAAAATTCAGAAGGAAGTAGTTGTCAGTCCTTTGAGATAGTTCAGGTCAGGAAAAAGACACCACAAGAAATACAACTATACTTAATTTATATTGTTTATGATAATAGAATCTGACAGTGATTCTCTTTCCCTCCCTCTTACACCAAAGAGAGTCAAGCTAGAGCAATCTTGAGTTCTCTCTCATTCCTTCCTGGTTTTCTGTGTTTTGCTTATATGCTGCCTCATATTTTCTTCAAAGCTCTCTCTGTACTCCTCCACACCAGTCTAATTCTTGAAGAAGAAACTCACAGAGTTGGTGCTTTTCAAGGGGACTCCACAGAATTCTTAAATTACAGATTTGTACTGTTTTGTCCACCATACAATTTAAAACCCTACTGGCAGAAATTCAGTTTAAGCTTTTTTAGGATGAATAGTCATTCAAGTTATTGGGCAACATGTAAAAACTAATGTTTATGCCACAGAAGATAGTCATTTCCAAAAGCTAGATGGCATAGATTCAGAAGCCTAGTATGGAAGCCCAATCCTTTAGTGGTAGAACAGAAATGTCTCCTATGGACTGCAGATGGTGGCCATCTTTTTTAATGTTCTCATATATGAATTTCTACATCCCAAAGACTAGTATAGCACAGAAAGGGCCAGGATTAAAATTTTCTTATCAACAATACTTGTTAGGGACATGTATTTTCTGTTGTATTTGAAGCAGCATGGTTCTAACAGATAATGTTCTTACAATGAAAAGTTACTACAATTAATGGATTGTGATATATTATTCATAACTGAAAATGTTGGATTTAATGCACTGTTAACGATATCAACTTATTATATTGGAACAAGCAAAGGAAAAGAATACCACATCAAAGAGATTCTCAGTGCAATTACATTATATGAAAGAAAGAACCATCCTCCAGAGCTTCAGAACTAATAAAAATTTGCAAAGTACTCAGAAGTGTTAATTGCTTTTTAGTACATCTTACAGAACACTGGTACAATAGAGTATCAAATTGTAAGGAACAATAATTAGTCTCTTTTAAAGGGTTATTGCAGAGATCTTGCCAGCTCCCCAACATTTGTATTTAAAATACTTCTACGATTACTATTTATATATTACCTTCCCTGAAAGCATTTCAACATTAAGGCTCAACCTCTGCAGGTTTGGAGTCCTATACACACTTACCTGGGAGAAAGCATCGCTCAAATCAGTAGGACTTACTTCTAATGAATTATGCTGTGAAGGTTTAAAAAAGCAATAAGCTATCTGATTACAAGTAAAGAGGGCTCGATGAACATAATTTCTACCATTGCCCGGTCTGTAAACAAATATGAGACAGGTTACCAACTGTTCAGATTTTTGAGAAATCTCACTGATTAAAGCCTAACTGGGCAAGTACAAATCCTAAAGCTATTATTCAGCTTAATTTCACTGTTCCATTGAACAATATCAACACAGAAATTCAAGTGCTTAATAAGAACCCACTTGGTTTCAACTACATATCCATTCACCAAATATAAAATATTCTTCACTTTAACTAAAGGTACCAAGTGTTATATATTTGTATTCCTTAGAACTGTATGTAACTATGAATTTTATAGTTCTAAAGCTTCATGATTCACATACAATTATACATAGGGATAGAGGAAAAATTTGTTTAATTTGTATTTTAATGCAAATTTGAGTTTTCAGACTAGTTTGGGAAGGGAAATAAAGTTATTTTTCAGCCTTTTGGAAGCCACAAAAAAAGCATGCATGGCCTCATTTTATGTTTTGTTTCTAACAGAACATTTCAGATGTTTTTGTTTAAATCAGCATTTGACTAATGATGCTGTGCTCTTTTGTAATGTGCTACTGCTCATGTTAAAGGGGAACAATTGGGTTTCATTGTTATGATTTCACATTTTGTATAGACTTGTGCATACACCAGCTTGTGAGGGGACAACTGTAGAAAGTAGAGAGGATGGCCTTGACAGGGAGAGGGAAGATCTGTTGCCAAGGCCACAAACAGATAAACGTGGTTTAAGCAGAGATTTTATGAAAACACACAAGGCAGGCACCTTCCTAATTCACATGAAGACAAAAACAAGCAAAAAACAAACAAACAAAAAAGGAGAAGCACATTCAGACTTTCAAGATTCTGTCAATGTAGTTTTAGGTTTACTCAGCATCTGTTTCTTGAAAGGGTCTACCTTGCAGGACTGACAATGATGATGGTTATATTAGTAAAAATAATGTTCAAACGAATCATTACTCCAATAATTTATTCAAACAGAGTCAACAAAATGAAACAATGGCAAGAAACCTGTGACTTTCCATGGAGAACCACAGTTCACAGCCAAATCCTCCATAGCGGCCAAAACTCTCGGATTTGTTGATCAGCAACATCTGGAGAGCTACAATTCCCCCACCCTGTTAATTAGTGCCCTTGCTACTATTGTGATATCTAGCCCAGACATTATCTACTTCAGTGGAGCTGCCATTAAACTAATGAGGTGCTGCTAGGCAACATCGAATCAGTTTTCTGCTTCTGGAGTGTGCAGCACTTTGGATGTCATTCCAAAATGGTGCTTCAGAGCATCCGAGGGCATGTCCATAGCACCTGCTTGCCACTCTTTAAAGCAGCTGGGATCACACCTTTTTGGAACTAAATCGCTGCACAAGCTTATTTTTAGAGTTATATTAGGCTGATTCCATGAAACTGTATTAGGTGTCATCCCAAACCTCCTAATGAAGTTTTTTTCTGTACATAATCCTACCCCACTTATCAAGACTTGTTCTAACTGCTAATCAATAAGTAACTTATTACTATACATTTATTCCAGTGCACTGTTCTGTTTATTTTGAATATCTACTATAGATTTTCAGTTGTTGAAATTTTAGGGTTCTTTCCTACTTCCATCTAAAAATGGGGAATAGCTACCCCAGATTTAAAAAAAATCCTTAAATAATAATCAAACTAATTATTAGTTTATAACAAAATTATGAAAAAATGAAAAGACAATCGCTTGACAACTATCCAAAGAGCTGAATAAATGCCAATAATGCCAATGTAGCTAACAAATGTATCTAAAATTATATAAATTGTGTCTTTGACAGAAAACTAACCCCCAAAGAAAATAAATAAATAAATAAATAAATAAATAAATAAATAAAGAAAGAAAGAAAGAAAGAAAGAAAGAAAGAAAGAAAGAAAGAAAGAAAGTTTCCTCAGTTTGCCTATCTACAAGATTCAGTTCAGTTCACTTCTCGAACTAGTAGTCTGCTGGCCTTTTGTGGCCTACAATGATACTGCATATGTCTGTCAGCTAGCTAGGACTATCTCCAAAGAAAGCAACATTGCTCCATGCTCATATCAGTGGGTATAATAAGTAAGGTGAGAGCAAACTAGACTGACAGACTGATGGAGACCAGGAGGCAGGAAAAAGGAGGGTGCCAGTTTCTGGCACCTCACAGCAATAGAAAATTCGTCATTCACTATGCACACAGTGAGAGAAGGCCTGGTGGAATTAGGGAAATAGCTTGCTGATCTTGCCAGGAATGACAGATCCCAGGCTGAGGAGAAATGCGCCAAAGGATAGCTGTACTCATGTCAGTCCTTTGAGGTAGGCCAGGTCAGGACAGACACTACAAGGATTTCAGGAATAGTACGTTATTGCTGTAGGATATAGCAACAGAATCTTAAAAGCATGCCAGAGTTTCTCTCTATCCCATCTTATATCAAAGAGAATCAATTCTGAGTTTCTTTCTCACAATTTCAACTTTCCCAGAATTGACTTGTGATTTTTCCTTCCTTAACGATTCATCCGTTTCTTCATCAAGGCTGTCTCCACATTTGTTTACAACTCCCATCCCTACTTCAGGGTGCTGCCACAGTCAGGACCAGAACCAAGAGCAATGGCACTTCGATGCAGAAGACTAAACCAAATAGTGGTGTTAATGAGGAACCCAAAGTGGAACAGGGAAAAAATAGCTTTGTTTCAGTATACTTATCTTGATAAATATACTCTTCATTCCCTTCATTTTTGACCCAACAGAGAATTTTGTATTCAATGTACAAAAAGGGTTCAGTGATGCAGCTTTCAGACATAATAAACTAGTACTCATGTGACACCTGCATAAATTTGATTTTGTAAAAGAATAACAACACCAACACCAACAACAACGCATAGCCTTAACAGATTTTCCTTGGACATAGGGACATAATGCAACATTTTATAAAATGTGCAGTGGAAAAGAAGTCAGTTTAATACCAGTACAGACTATGGATTTCCTATAGTAACTCCAAAATATTCTTTCTCTTACCTGTTCTCATATTAGCAAAAGTGACCAAATGATCTCCATACCTCAGACTGAATTCTTGCTGAAAATCAGATACTGTTTGTTTGATTCAATGATTTCCCTCAACAGAAAAAGGTCAGAACGAATGCCAAAAAAGGAAAGTTTTGTAAACTGTCAAGAGTCATTTTGAGCTGGGAGGTATAAAAATACTTGTAACAAATAATTCTACCTCTATAGGATTTTTTGAAATAATGGAAAATGGGGTTATATTTGCTAGCCTTTTCTCCTGGTATGTGCACATTTAGAGTGAAAATATTCAAGACTAACCTTCAGGGACCTAATCTTTAAGTTTTTCACACTATCATGGTTCCTCAACATGCAGGGATCTGTGCACAAATACATCTAGAGGTGTTAATACCATGATACTAATAAATGATGTTATTAAATACAGCCCCTTCTCTACTCATAAGTTGACTGATCTCATGGGTAGCTTATCTGAAGAGAACGTATCTAATGTAAGCAAGATGGAATGAAGTGGTCCACTTCATTTTGAAGTGAGGCACCACCTGCTTGTTTATGTTTCTTTCTTTAAGTGCAGCATCCATTGAATTAATTGCCTAAATAAAAACTGCAGCAACAAAACAAGGCTCCTCTTATCCATAAAGGTAGGGTAAGAGTATCAGAATGGAAGCAACATTGCTGACATTAAATCCATCGGGCAAAAGGAGAAAAATGGAGATGCATTATAAAAATAATTAATTGGAAATGGCTATGAGGATTGTGGAGATTATGGGAAGAATCAAAACTTATTTAGGGAATTAAATGTGAAATTGATGCTAAATTATATTGAAAGGATGTCCTTTCTTGGCAAAGTATGTCTGGACATGCCATTTCTGTCTGGAGAGCAGCTAATCAGAAATTGCTGTTCAGAAAAAGCAATACTTAAACAAACTTTTGCTTAGCCTTCATAAACAGAACTTTAAAGGAAAGGCAGTGTTATTCCTACTTAAGCTAAACCCCCTCATCCTCATTAAAGAAGGCTCATGAGGGCTCTCTTTATCAGCATCTAGTACAAAATCCAGTTCATGTTTTCCTCTTGATTTTAATCTGAATGCTGTTCCGGCTCTATGGTAGTGACTGAGCCCTCATCAAAATGAGGCACTTTAGACAGAGTGTCTGGGTCAGCGTCCATCTTTTCCCACTGGCTTTTCCATTCAGTCTTCACAGCATGACTTGCATGATTACCATAATAAAAAACTGTCCCCTGGAATGTGTCTCAAACGTTGTGTTGCTTTTCCATTTACTAGACACGGCAGCAGAAAAATCAAAAGTAATATCGCTTGTGGAATCTATCAACAAGTACTCATATATCCCAAGAGTCTGAAAATCAGATTTGGAAATCTAATTTCTCTTGAAATTATTTTTAGATTTGCATGTATCGTCTGGCACAAAGGATTGGTTGGTTTGTTTTTTAAGTAAAAAAAAAAAAATTCCTATTCCTCCAGGACCAGGGTAGGCAATTTGGCATTCTCTGGATCTCCTAGAACCCCTTGCAGATAAGCAACATATACTAGCTGGGCTGATTGATGCTGAAGTCCAAAATAACTGGAGGCATTAGGTTGCTTGATCTTGTTAGAATAAAGAGGATATGTGGGAACACAATACCCTTTTTGGTGAAAGCATTCAATCTTTGATTTCCCTTTTGCTCATAGTCAAATAATGTATTCCTCTTTGTAAAAGCAAACCACTATAATCAGTACCATCTTCATCATCATCATAAAAAGTTGGCTTAGGATAAAATAAGTGTTGCTTTGAGGAACTTTAATTCATAAATTGATTCTGGTTCCTTTCCACAATAATTTGAGTTACTTCAACATGGGTCAAAAATCCACTTTAATATAATCTTGTACATGCTAGAAAAAAATTACTTTGTTGGAGTTCTTTTGAGCTAAGAACTCTAACAAAATACTGAGTTAATGCAAAAGCAGATTGGTAATTAAATTCCAATCCATACATTAGTCCAGGAAGTGAAAGTCAGGTCAGCGTATATCAAAATTCACAATGACCAAATACCTCAAGAATCTTTACATGAGATACCTGTTTTTCTCTGTTAAGCTGCGTTAAATTCAAAATGAAGTTTACACTCCTGTGGCCTATGCTTCAAAATGTCTTCTGAGAGCTGCTTCTGTTCTCATATCAACAAACATGCCTGAAACATCCTTCTTCCTTCTTCTGCTGTAACAATAATTGCCACAGACATGGTAGTTACCATGAAAACATTAACTGGAAGAATCACAGAAAGTTCCACACACTGATAAAGTCTAGAGCTGTTTCGTTAACTTATTTCCCCTATAAAAGATTACATTGTAGTTACTAACTCAAAGTCATATACTGTGATTACTGACTTACAATCACGTAAGTCAATGCTTTATCCTGGTTGGTCAGCAGGGTCCCAGAGTCTGCAACTAGTTTCCCTTCCTGGTAAAGAGGAAACAGCATTGCTCTTCATGCTTTACACTTACATGGAGGAGGAGGCCATGTCAGTAGACCCATTTTCATTTTGCTGACTATAATTTAAAACGCCTTTTTTATGTATCCATGCATGATGCACCAAGATTATATGGCCAACAATGTGCTGTTGTGGAATAATGATTCCATGCCCATTTTGTAGGCAAGATCAACAGGTAAAGAAAAAGGTTTATTCAGCAATGATTGTTGGATCTGTCCCACCAGAGCAGATACCAGCATCAGAATGGTCATATTACTTATAAACATGCATAGCACAATATGTCCATTTATCATTTGTTTAAGATATGCTTTTGCCTTATATGGCCAAACTTTACATTTTTTCATATACAAAGTCACTTTGTTCCCTATATAGTCTTCTATAATGTTTACTGGTCACTTCCCATCCTAGAATATCCTGATATGTGTATGCTGATTTATTACCTTGGTTCCCTTCTATATGACCTGTCCGTTTAGTACTAATGGAGAAAAGCCTTTTATTGGTCCCTACAGGACCCATATTCTATGTTCTGCCAGTAATGTCTGATGACCTATGACAGAATTCCATTTACTTTGCCCAAACATGGAGCAAAAATATGTATTCTTGTGCCAAAATTAATCCATGAGCCATACCTACCATTTGTGAGAAAGTCATTTTCTTGTGGAATATTAGGACAGACACAGAGCGTGACAGTAGTTTTCCCTCCATGGTTATTTATCAGGAAAGATAGCTAGAGATAGGTTGGCCAGGAGCTACAACTGTCATGACCACTCCACACTTTTATGCATTTACTTCTTGTGTGGTTCCCAGACTTTTAAAAATGCAAGAGACTGTTTTGTAAAGAGCCAACTGCAAAACTTCCTGTTATCAGTGAAAAGATCCACTTCTTTGCTGGTACCGTACATTGGAAGACTGTGTGAAGGAGAATCTGGAATTTTCTGCCCTAATGTACATGATACTTCTGTTCTAAATTCAACATAGCTTACTTGCTGAAATTTTTGTACCCTTTTCACGTCAATAAATCTTGCTAAAGAGAACTCTGTGAAATTGCATTTGGGGAAAAAAAATCACTTTGGATTGCAGCAGCTACAAAAGAGCCTGTCACATATTTCCACAACACTCTCTTCATTATGCACAAGCACATTGCACTGGGAGTGTTCATGGGGCCAGACCTGACAAAGGAAGTTATATTCCGGTTTTGAAACCCAAGTTCCCCAGAAAGAATGGTTTGCTTTCAGAACCTGGTTGCAGGAAAAAATGTTGGATTGCATTTTAAAACTTTGTACTGCGGTCTGATACATACACAATGGGCAATGCCTTCTTACTTGGTAGTAAGCTTTACTGAACATAAATAGATTTTACTTCTGGGGAAATATATACAATGAAATCTCAGTTTACTGGACCATCTGAGGAATAGGGAATTGGTTATTTTCAATTGTCCAGTAAGTCAGAGAGTATATCATCACAGCCACTTGTGTCATATGTGTGATGACATTATTACACCAATGACATTATTTGTTTCATTATATATTATTTTCATGATGTCGTTCCACAAGTGGCATACATTAATACAAATTTCATCATTGGCATCATTTGGATAATGATGTAAATTACCATGGAAGTTTGGTCCACTGCAGGCCAAGTCCATTGTATCAAATCCAGTAAACTGAGGTTTCATTGAATAGCTAATTATCCACATAAATCAGTCATTTCAGATATACATACCCAGGTGCAAGAAGCAAGACAGGGAAGTCACTTCTAAAACTAATTGAAATATTGAACTATCCATACAAAAACAACAATACGCAGTTAATCATGAAAGTTCAATTATTTCTACGGTTCTGGTATTAAATGTAGGCAGCAGATGCAGGAAGAGATGCCAGTCTCTCATCATGACATCATGGGTAAAAGTAAGAACATTGGTAGTTAAGTTTCTCCCAAACTGTGGGCCAAAAAAAAAAAAGTATATTACATAGGCAATCTAAAAGGGCAAGAATAAAACAGCTCATTAAGAGGGAGAGGATATGTCCTGACTATGCTTTTTCATTATATTTAATAGAGGACTATTGCATGATTTATTGTCAATGAATTTTTATTTTATTATTAATAAATTATTTTAACCTACTTTCTATTCTGCCTTTGAGAATATCAAAAATGGATCTCAAAATTGAGTTTTTTGTGGCTTGCAATAGATTTTTAGTCATCTCTCCCCCCCCCCCCCCATGGTTTGCCAATGTGCATTAGTATACAAAGGCATATTAATTCAGATGCATAATTGCATCATTTTTTTTTACTTTGATTTAATCAACATATGTATGCAGAAATATATATTGACCAAATCACAGTACAAAGTAGAATGGAAATAGAATGGAAATAAGAGGATGTAGCCTTAAGCTAATTTATTTAAATTAATAAATACAAAAAAGGGGAGGAGAATGTCAATCAAAATGCATGGTTCAGCAGTAGATTTTTATTCTTTGTTCTCAGCATTCTGAGTCTGCAGAAGTAAAAATGATTCCACTTTATTTGTGTGTGTGTGTGTAAGTGGAAACAGATCAATTCAGATGCTATCCAATTTAATACAGTGCCAAACCTGAAAGGCAATTCAGAAGCTGAAAGTTTAATCTTCCATTATGTAGTACAGAAAGCCTATATTGAGCTATGAATTTTTTATATGTTAGCAGAATTGGGTGGTGGAGTCCTTGGAGTTCTCTGAGCTTGGTTGCTTTCTTGCAGACGTTTCTTTACCTGGCTAGGTAACATCTTCAGTGCTAGAAGGGAGTGGGGTTTGCTCTCTGTTTATATACAGTAGCTTCCCCTGTCAGTGTTGGTGGGGGTGTTGTTTTTCCTTGGTAGTTCCTAGATTAGGCTGTTGTTTACTCCTTGATTGTTTATCTGAGTTGGTAGTTCCTTGATTAGGGTTTACTGCTTGATTGTTTTTCTGGTGTTAATCCTTGCTTATTTGGATGTCGATTGCTGGCAAGGAGGTGTTCTGGTCTTTTTGTTTTCTTTTTATTGTCTCTTTTGAATAGTTTGTAAATGTTTAGCTCTATGTGCCTATTCTCATCTATAAGAATTGGGTGGATTTGGAAATATCCAACAGGTAGACTTTGTTGAGGGAATGAAGTCAGCCATGTCCCAGGCAATTATGTTCAGTGATTTTGGTGCTAGGTAACTTTTGTCCTTTCTACTTTCTACAATCTCCTAATTTTTGAGAAGTTTTCTCATTTGAAATCAAATGTGATTGTTCTGAACCTCCTTTGCCATACTTCATGTACCTACAAATTATTCAAAGCAAAAGTGCACAACCTACAAAAATTTGGAAAAAAAAAAAAGATGAATGAAATTGCCATCCTAACTGTAGCTGATCACTCTTTATATCTTATACACACATTTATTTTTATTTATTTATTTATCCATCAAATTTATATTACCACTTTTTTATTCAGGAGTAAAGCTTATTAATAAAATCAAAGATGAAATTATCTTTATATTAATTGAAGATGAAATTACCTTTAAAAATTGTGTCCAGTAATGATATCGATAAACACACTTAAACTATTAGCTTCTATGACATGTCTCTGTCTTCTGTAAACTGCTGAATCCAATTCAAATCTTTATCTCTTATTAGAAAGCCAGATCTCAACTAACTCAAAGTACCCATAATAAAAGTCACTGTGAAGAATTATGAACTCCAACAGGAAAAGTTAAGTCTGGATATGTGTCTAAAATGCTAACAAAAGAATAATGCTTTTAATACTTTGGCAGACACTCTGGGAAATAACTCAAAATTTCAGATAATTTGGCACAATTATCAGAGAGATGATTATAGATGTTTTATTAGCTGTGAAAAAGCCCTTTATTTGTCAAGAAAAGTGTAGCTTTGAAAAGGAAGACAGGACTATCAGATACTCCAAAATTCCTTCTTATTCCAGAAAATACTTTCAATAGTACCACTTCTGATACAACATCAGTATTACACAAGTAATAGTTGAAATATCATATGACAAGAGGGCTGTCCAGATTACTCTGCACACCCATATACTTCACCTGACAGTACCATTAATGGGCATAATACGGTGCATTAAAAAAAGACCTTAAACAAATATGTACACATACAGATGCAGTAGCTCATGAGATACCTTCATGTGCCGGACCTCTACATATATGCTTGGTACACATATAAGGATCCCTTATCTCATGCCCACAAATTACGTGACCAGCATGGTGCAGGATCACTATCTGCATCAACAGCAGGTAAAACTTTTTAAAGAAGTTTAAAAGCTGAGCTATCCTGATACTACCATCACCATGAATGCTATAGAATTCCCAGAGCCAGGAATGATACATTAATTGTAATTTTTAAACTGGAACAAAATACTGTCTTTTATTGTTGCTATTATTGCATCAGTTGTGGCAGCTGCTTTTGTAGCCCACTTAGAGTTGCCTTGACTGTAGCAGATTATGCATTCATAAATAATAAATAAATAAAAACTGGACATCTTTCTCAAACGTTCTCCCTTTTGAACAATTTCCAATTTCAGGAATGCAAAATCAACCAGGAAAAACAGTCATAATGTAAAAGATGTATCCAACAGATAGCATTCAGACTTTACAATATTTTATAATTATATCTGATTAAAAAATATCCACATTCAGTTGTGAAGATATATTCCTCATCCCCACAATATGTCTCTTTTCTTTCTCTCCTTGCCCTCACTCCCATTTCTACTATTCTTATGCATGAAGTCAGAATAAAAGTTGTTCTTGAGAAAATATCCGCTTTCAAGGGAATGTATAATTGGCCAGTTGCAACCAAATTGCACTCCAGGCATTGGAAAGACTGAATTTATGCAGCTCTTTTCTAAGACTGCATTTTCTAAAATTCAGCTTTGGTAACTGCAAGAATGTTGTACAGTTAGTCATGGAAAAATTATTTCACAGCATCCATTCAAATGTGAACAGCTGGATTTTCCATGTCAGTCTGCACATATAATAATTCTAACAGCAGATGACATACAGTGGTACCTCGGGTCACAAACGCTTCTGTTCACAACCAATTCGGGTCATGAACAGCACTGTTCGCAAAATTTTGCTTCCATTTGCGAACTCCGCATCGGGTGATGAACAGGATCCGCGGCCATTTTCCCTGCTGACACACGCGGTCATGGGTTCCTGTAGGGAGGGGGACTCTCTCTCCAAACAATAACCGCCTCCCCACCCGCCTTCCTGTCCTCCACGCCTCAAGCAAGGTTAGTGTTCTCTCTCTTCATACTGTACTGTACTGTACTTTGTGTCATATTTTTGTGGTTTAAAAAAAAATACATATGGTTCAGAATGGATTAACCATATTTACATTGAACCTTATGGGAAAATTTGATTCGGGTCGCGACCAATTCGGGTCGCGACCAGAGTCACGGAACGAATTAAGTTCGTGACCTGAGGTATCACTGTAGTTGCATACTGAAACTGTTACATGGTTAGAGTGTGCCTGTAAGTGCATGCAGGGACAGAGTATAGACCAATGTTGTCCAAACTTGGCCACTTTAAGATGAGTGGAGTTCAACTCCCAGAATTCCCCAGCCAGCCACCCAAGTTTGGACAACACTGGTATAGACAGTCCTCTACTTATAAACTTTTGAGTTATGAACTTTTGCTGATATGAACGAACCTGTCCACAACTCCAGCCTAGAAGATTCCAGAAGGTGAGAGAAGGCCGGAGAAGACAGGAAAGGCTTAGTTTAGTGCATGCCACATACGCATGCTTGGCAGCACTGTCTTGCATTGAGAGGCATATTTTACAAACAGCAATGGACTTACAAACAGCATCTTGGAATGTAACCTGTTCATAAGTAGAGGACTGTTTGTACAGCTTTAACCTGCCTGAAATGTAATAGTATATATGGAGTAACATATGTCACGTGCATTAGTCACTTCCTGACTGGATTACTGCAGTGCACTCTACAGAGGACTCACCTTAAAGACAATCCAGAAGCTGTAACTGGTCCAGAATGCAGTGACACATACAGTTCTGGGTGTCCTGAAATTCACCCAAGTCACACTACTGCTGCTTGAGCTGCACTGGCTCCCAATTGCATTCTGCATGCAATTGAAGGTTATCACGTTAAAGCCTGCTGGTTGTCACCTTTAAAACCCTGCATGGCACAGGGCATGTTATTTACAGGACCACCTCTCCTCGAGGGTATCTGCCCATCCCACTAGGTCAGATAGGGTAGGAATGCTCCTGGTCTCCTCCCTTACATGATTCCATCTGATGGGACCTGATGTGCCTTCTCTGGAATAAGCCCTCTGGAATAGCCTTCCACTGGAAATTTAAGGGGTCCCTACCCTTTTAGCCTTCCAGAAGGCTGGGAAAACCTGGTAGTTCCCCCAAGCATTGGGTTAGGAAGGGGGTCTAGTCAGGAGGGTAATAGTATGGTTGGTTTGCTGTCTGGTGGGAAGGGTGTTGTTGTTGTTGTTGTTGTTGTTTTTACTAGTGGTGAGCTGCCTAGAATTATTTTATGAGATAGGTGGCTATATAAGTGCTTTAAATAAATAAATTTATTTATTTATTTTGTCCCCGCCTATCTCCCCCCAATGGGGGACTCTGGGCGGCTCACAACTCATTAAAAACAATAAATAAATATGCAATTAAAAGCCTATATACACAGTTACAAAAGATGAAAGAGAAAGTCCAGGAGACCGATGGTTCAGGGGCTAGCCTGAATGCGAGGCCTCGAAGGGGCTACTCAACCCCACACTTGATGACTTCCCTCCCTGCCCCAGGCCAGATGGCAGAGCCAGTTCTTCAGATCCCTCCAAAAGGCCAGGAGTGAGGGGCCCTGTCTCACCTCCGGGGGCAAGATACTGTATTCCACAGGGCGGGGGCTACAGCAGAGAAGACCCACCTTCTGGACCCTGCCAGTCAGAGCTCTTTTGCTGAGGGGGTCCAGAGCATGCCCTCTCTGTGTGATCGGGTGAGATGGGTTGAAGTCGTGGGGAAGATAAATGATAACAATAAAGACAAAAAGTATACCAAATAACATACATTAAAAACAATATAATCAAAAAGGCCTATCACAATAATGTCATCATCACAATAATCCAGAACACAGAGTAAAAACACAAATGTTCTCTGTGGGAAAAGCTGGAGTGGAAAAATAGTTTTTTAAATTCTTTTTTAAACAAGCCAGAGCAGGGGCAGATTGAATAGAGGGGAAATTAATTGCATGGTTCTGGGCCATTGGAAACAGCCTGGCCCTGGTCATCCTGCCAGGTATTTTGTATTGCCCTTCCCTTTCTAGAAGTAGCCCTTTTCCCCATTTTATTATGTTACATGGGTAGACTAGGCCTGTCAAAGCTTTTAGGGATATTAAATATTATTACTAATGTCTTGAGAACAAGAGTATTTTTTTAAGGGGAATTTTTCATGGCCTGACAGAGATTGCCCAACATCTGCAAACCAACTGTCACTCTCTACTTTATATGGAAGGCTAACAAACTTAAGTCTAAGCAAACTGTCAGGAGGAATTAATGTCACCCACAAAGGGCCCTCTCAACCAAGGAGTAAAGAGCCTGTGCTTTTACTGTGAAGATGGCATGTAGCAGAAAAGAAAAAGATCTCCACAAGATCAACCATTATAGCTAATTACATCAGGCCTCTCTTCAGACAGGCCAGAGAAAAGAATGAAACACAAGACATGCTTTCAAGAGGTCTGTACACACAGAGTTGGGAACCATTCTCACCTGACAGAAGATGGATGGATGGATGGATGGATGGATGGATGGATGGATGGATGGATGGATGGAAGATAGAGATATAGATAGTGGAGTCCTTGGGGGTCTCTGAGCTTGGTTGTTCTCGTGCAAACTTTTTGTTATTTCATTACCCAGCTAGCATCTTCAGTGCTAGCTGGGTAATGAAATGTTTGCAAGAAAACAACCAAGCTCAGAGAACCCCAAGGACTCCACAGTTCAACCCTGAGTTACATATGTTTTCTTCTATAGATCTAGATAGATATGTCATGTGTAAGGTTTGCCCCGTTCGACAGAGAAACTCCCGTGACACGTGTGGTTCACAAAAGAGGTTTACTCATGCGTAACGTAGCAGTCACAAGCAAAGCCAGGACTGGCTTGGTACATTTACATTACACCTTTATAGTTGTCTCAATCCCCCCGCGGGCCCCGTTGCTAGGTTACATATTACAAATTAGATTGCAGATTGCCCCTGTAATCCCCCCCTTCTACTGGAATGGCAGGTTCAGCCCAGTTCTCTTGTTTCTTTGATTGTTGTTGCCTGTGGCTGGTCGTTGCCTTCGTTGGGGCTTCTGTCGCGCGCACAGCCGGGGCATCCCCTCACGCGCTGATCTCTTCCTCAGTTCCGCGGCTCTCTCCTTTGCCTATAGCGCCCGCGGCCCTCTGGCATTAACACATCGCATCCGCTCCAGATTAGTGAAGTGGCGCCAGGGGGCCCATTCATTAGCTTGCGGTTTTGCATTTCCTCTTTCTGCGCTGGCGCTCGAGCGGTGAAATTGACTAAGGCGCGGCTGGGCAAGTTCCTAGGCGTGCTGGGCAAGTTCCTAGGCATGCGGTGCAGGCTGAACCTGACATCATGGACTTTTTAGCATTAAAATGCTATGGTCTGCAGGAAGGACAGCAACTATGTGATGAATTTTTGTGTAAGAAAAAAAGTGTATGGGGCTAAAAATTAAAAATGCATGAGACAGAAACTCTGATTTTTAAAGGGTTGTTTTTAATCATTTGCAATGGTTTAGGTGCTGCTTGGGTTATGTAAAGATACATGGCCTGTCTCAAGTCTGGATCCACTCTTGGAAAATAATACAATGCATCTTGCATTGCCTGTGGGATAGTGCAATCAACTGAATTTTAGAACACAGATATGGGGGGAAATCCTTCCCCATATAAATAAATGGTTATAAATGGCTGTAGATTAGATTTTCTGTCATTAAAGTGGGATGAAATTTGCAGAAAATATAGCATATTGTAAGTGGAGGAAGCATGCCACATTGCACTGAAAATTATGCAGGGCCTTTTAAAAACTGTTTTAAATGTGCCTAATTTAGATAGGTAAATAGGCAAATGGTAGAGAAATAAAACAGTTTCCACCCCCCAAAAATCCTATTCTGAGAAATTTCTGTAGCTAATTTCAGACAGATTGGGGGGTGGGGGTGCAAAGGGAAGTTTATGGCAAGGAATAAATTAATAGATAAGGCCTAACAGTTTGAGTTACAGTGAGGAAAAGGTCTAAGAGAATAAAAAATCTAATAATTAAGCCAGTCAAGTAGATAAATCAGCCAAATACTTACTTAATTACTTTAAAAGACTTGTATGGCTATCCATCTTGTGAAACACAACTCTGGGTGTCTCACAACAATAATAAAAGCCACAACAATATTAGAAAACCAAAGACAATCAAAACAATAAAATATTGTCTAAAGATGGGACCTAAAAAAGTGAGGTGAGGAAATAGTTAAATTCTTCCAAGGTTTTTCCACTGTTGTCCCCAGGGTGCTATGATCAGAGCAGCTGATGGCAGTCTGATTGCAATGATCACTCAAATTTAAAGCCAATCCTGTTAGATGTTGAACCTAACACTCCCATGAAAGTGTTACAGAATACCAGGAAGCCAAAAGCAAAACAACGTATTTATCTAGTTTGATTGGTGATGGCTTCCTTTTCATTCAGCATATTCCCAAACTGCTACATACTGACAGTGCAGCTTTGTGGAGGATCTTGAAACAGTTATAAGGCAATTTAGAGACAAATTTCCATGTCAACTTCAATTTTCAAAAATCCCACTTTGCTCCACTCTACTCTGGATTCTTGTTGACATCATCCACAACTTACTGAATACAACAATAAATAGGCCAGATTTAGACAGATAAAAGCATCCCCAGGGAAACATTCATCCTAATCATGAAATGGTTGGGATTCTGCAGAAAGTCTCAGCAGAAACTATTTCCATTCTATATCTGCTCTTACCCATTTCCTTCTGCTTCCTAGATGGCGAAGCTGGAGTAGATCCAGTTCTAGCTTTTGCACTGCTAAACCTCATGTATGATATGCTTACCCATGGTTAATCCAATATTCATGTCTCCACAAAGTAGGGTAAATTCTTGTTAAAGATATTGTGCCAAAACACTGTCTCAACATTTGTAATCCAGCCCTGTCCTCACATAGTACTAAATACCATTTGTTGCAATGTTGGATTAGGAAGAAAATTGCAATAGCTCATCCCATTAAATGATTGGTTTTCCAGTAGAGCTTGCTATTAGCATTCGATGTTACAATATTTTGCAAGTAGCTCTTCTGGATTACAGTGTTTTGTTTTGTTTTTTGAGCCATTACTTACATGAGACTGCCAGGGGAAACCAAGTCTATATTGCTTGCAGCCATTTTTTCAAAATAGGCATGAAGCCACCATGGAGATCAGTTTAATTTCCCTCCCAGTAAGATGCTTGAGAAAAAACAGAGCAATGGAGGCGAATATGTGTAGCTCAGGGTTGAACTGTGGAGTCCTTGGGGTTCTCTGAGCTTGGTTCTTTTCTTGCAAACATTTCATTACCCGGCTAGGTAACATCACTGAAGATGTTACCTAGCCGGCTAATGAAACGTTTCCAAGAAAAGAACCAAGCTCAAAGAACCTCAAGGACTCCACAAAAAACAGAGCAGTTTTTTTCTTCCATCCTGTTCATAGCATAAAGTCTCTTGAGGTAGATTGAACGAAAGGGCAGCACATAGCCTTTTGATTCCCTAGAAAACAGGATGTGCCACTGTTAGATTTCTATCTATTATCTGATGTATGAATGATATGGTCCCTTTTGCAAGAAATCTGTTAAATTTTCCCAATCCAAATCAGGATTTCTGAATCAAGGATACCTTTCTGGAAATAATCCTGGCAGGAATGTTCAGAGGGGATCAGATGTCTTTTAGGCTTAGAAGAAGTAAATATGGCAGCAAAAAAGGCCATCATGAAAATCCTTCATCTCCATAGATGATACGCAGCACTACATATATTCTTTAGATCAACATTTCAATCTGCAAGTTCAGAGTTCAGCAATTAAGTACCAGCTGTCAGCTCTTGCACTTGCACTTCTTGCTTATAGACTTTTTTCCTTTCTATTTCATGATTTGTGTGATTCCCAAAGTGTGACCTTATATCCAACCCAGAGGAAACACTGGAAAATACCAATCTGGACTGGATGAAAACTCTAATTATAAACAAATTTGAAGTGTGTTTTCAAATCATAACAATCCTACTTCCTATGTATCATAACTTTCGTCAACATGGTTGAAAAAGCTATTGGAAGGAGAGGGATTGATGGAATAACATTTCATGGATGGGAAGCAATAGTATCTATGTATAAGAAGTGAGACGAAACTGTGTACAATTCCACAGTACACGTCCAATCTCCAAGTCATTAAGCATGGTAAAATATGCAGAAAAGAGGAACAGTAGCTATGTTCACATATCATACTAAGCCAACATATTTAATTGTGCTTTGCTGAATAAACTATAGTGGTCTGTTTTAAGCTACAATGGGAGAGATCAGAAGTGGTGTGAAACCAAAAACAGATGGCCTAAGTGCTGTGTGTGAGCCCAGGCAGTATAATGAGGACAATGAATCCATCATGGAATGGATATAAAAAAGAAACCCAGCAAAATCAAACCATGAACTTGGAATATGAATTAGAATCCAGCAGATGCTGAAATAATTAAAAAAATAAAATGTAAACATTTTGAAACTGTTAAGCTCTATAACTGTATGATTAATTATTTTAAACAGGAAGGTAATGTGTAATGGTGGTCTTTTAAAAACTCTGATGTGTTTTTATGCTCTAACAATTATCAGCATTCCTGCAATCTAAATAAATTAATATGTATCCATTAGTACATTGAAAATATGGTTGAGTTATTTCTATAAGCACCTATTGGATATGTTGATGTTTATCTATCTATCTATCTATCTATCTATCTATCTATCTATCTATCTATCTATCATCTATCTATCTATCTATCTTAATCAGTAGGCAACTGCTACATATCTGCACAATCCAGAAATGCAAAAGCTGTAATTTTAGTTTTGGAAATGGATGAACTTGTATTTTTCATTATTAACTCACATTTCAGTTCTATCAGATCCTGAGATACTGAATCCCAGACATTTTCCTTCTCTAATGTTACATAAATATGCATTCAGACAAACAGGAAAATGCAAGCAAGTATCAACATCTTCTTGAAGACCAGCACCTAGAATTTTCCTTGTAAAGAGCTCTGTTTTAAACCATAGCACTGCCACAATTCTTACATGGATTATATGGAAGAGTAGAATACTTTTAATTACTCAGTGACGGTTTATAGCATTAGTAATTATGCAGATGCTGTTTAATATATGGATAATATAGGCAGACTGCAAAAATATAGATTCTGCTGCTATCTGACTTGTTATTTAATCTGATATCAAACAGATACTTCCTATAATTTATTATTGCACATTCTTCACATGACATGTTTTAGATTAAAAAAAAAAAACCTCATTGCATAGCAAATCTAGCTGGTAAATATTTAAAAGTAATTTTTAATCTAATATCATATATTTGCTTAATCTAGTTCATTTTAGCACAGTCTTTAGCATAAAAAATATTTAAAATAATTTATTTCAAAGTATTTCAGCTAGGAGTAGAAAACCGGTGGCTTTCCAAATGTTTCAGAAGCACTAATCCAATGATGAGTGATGCTGCATGTTACATTGTGGCAACATTTGGAAGACCACAAGTTCCCCATCCTGGATCTGGAGAACGATGTATTTACGAAGAATGGAATGACTTTCAACCACAGGATATAGCAAGGTATAGCAGTGGTTCTCAACTTTTCATATGTTAAGGCCCATCAATGACTTTATCAAAGTACCTGGGCATGTCCTCTTTCCCAATTTGGGCAGGTGAGTGGCTTCCCATCTAGACTGCTACTGAACACCACCAAGGTATTTGTTCCAATAGTGGAGAAACCCAACACTGTATGAAGCTTCTTGCACTTGATGTAAGTCTATTTGTTCTCTCTGTGGTCAAGGAACAAGCAAAACTAGAGAGATATATTAGGACGCTGGCTTGATTTCCCCCCCCATTAAATTATTACAATCTCATGTATGATACAATGCATATACAGCCTCATCAACATAATTAATGTGTTTTGTATATTTTTACAGTTATTGTGATATTTTACTGACCAATGCCATCTTTGGATTAATTTCTATGAATGTTCTCATTTTTATTTCAACTATTGTCATTAATATTCTTCCAATGAATGAATTCCAATTCCAATGAATACTTTAATCTAAATGTATCATATTGTTTTCTCAAGCTAGTAAGGCTATAACAAACAACCATGGCCAAAGCCTTTCATTTAATTAACTTCTCTTCATGTGTCCTTCTTTGTAAATCCACCAAATATTTTAAGAATTTGAACTAACAGAAAACTAGCTTCCCTTTACCCGCCTTCTGGAATGTTCCACGATGCTGAGAAAACACCTCTTTCAGAAACATTAAATAGCTGATATATTCTATTGTGGAGAAGCAGACTGGATATTTTTATATTAGTGGCTTTCAAACTGTGTTCTAAAGTATTCTGGGATGGTTTGGAAATTTGTCAGTGATTCATCAGTGAGATTCTCCACAATAGCAGATAAACTTAGATGGAAGAGAGCTTGCCTACATTTACTGATCTAGGTTATACTACACATCAGCAAAAGAATGTATCCTAATTCCAGAATGTGCCACATAATCTTGCTTGAACATTTCAGTAAAACGTGGGAAGAATTCCTTAGCATATCCCTTAAGAGGCAAAAGATTTCCAAGACATAAACATTTAAAAATCATTAATTTATTTTTTAAAAATTGGAGTATAGAGAGAGTATCTTCACGTACATCTAAACAGTCCTTGACTATAAAGCACCAGAATTTTGAACATCTTTAGGTTCCAAAATACGTTCTGTGAAAGCTTGTAGCTATTTCAGTACTACTTCAGAGCTAATAATATTTGATCCCTCAATCAGAAAACAAGAGATTTCCTCTTGAAGACAGCCCATCCAATTAAAAAAGTGCAAAGCTACTTGAAAAATACGCATGAACTGTCTGACATAAAGTTTGTATCTAAGAAATTACTGGTTTCAGAAGTACTCCTGACTTGAAGAGATAAAGACTCGATATGCTGAAGTTTTGCTTTGTACTATCACTCCAAAATATAAGGTTTCTAATAGTGGGGCATCAGAAACTTGATACAATTTCACCGTTCTATCTTTCCTTAACAGAGTATTAATGCCATTTAGTTCCTCAGACCCCTAAGTGATGAGTTCTGAAAATTCTTACAAAAATCAAAAACAGTTTGAAGGACCTTTGAAACAAAATTATAAAACACAGAACGGTTTTTTTAAACAAACAAACTTTGATTCTGAAACACACATTCACACACACAACTTTGTTCTGGGGTATTTATATAATAAAATATCATAATTATAATCTATATGGTGTTCTATTACATACAGAATTATTCCTCACCTACCTGACTCTCTGGAAATTTGTATAAAAGATTCCATGCCTTTTTCACCATAGCTGCCTTCAGAAGCTAAGGTGGAAACATAGTTCCATCCCAGGGCTCTCACGATGTCCACCATTGCCTGTGCCTGGAAGGAGTCTGGAGGAACAACCCGTGAGAAGAAATCGTAGCGCCGGTCATCACTTAGTTCTGGTGCAGTTGAAGCATAACTGATTTGGGGTATCTATAGGGAAAAGAACAGTTAATTGGAGTTATAAATTGATAAACTCAACACATGTACAACACAATTAGTTTGAGCTGTAATACAATTAGCCTTCCAGATGCTCATCTGTTACTTTCTATCTCCATCAGCCCTTAAGTGAAAGTCAATGAAGCTATCTTTTAAATAATTTTCATCATAGGAATACTAATTGGTAAGTATTACTTCTATCAGCCTCGAACCCCAAACTTTCATTAACTTTTTTGATGAAGGATAAGTCTATATGTCTGGATTTAACTGCAGATAAATCTTAGGCAAATGTAGTTGCTAAATCAATGTTATGCTGTGTGAATTGCCCCTAACATTTAAACATCTGTAGTGATTTTATATTTGAATTTCCTCTGGCTGCAAACTGCTAGCTATTGTATGCTACCATCATTTTGCATTGGTTGTCACCCATTTCATTAATAACAATTGTCTGCAATAACAATAAATTCAGTTAATCAGATATTGCTATCTCAAGGATGATGCCTCCCCAAACTCCAGTCATTTAGCAAGGTAGGACAACTTCAAGGAATAGTTCAACTGTTGAGTAAGGAAAATAGTTGCTTACTCAATGCCCTATGTCATACATTTCTTTGGCTCAGATAGGAAGGTGGCACAGGGATGGATAAGCAGAATTCTAAGGTATTTTAAATACAAGTTAACAGAGGATTTTTGTTTTGTTTTGTTTTCCTCTGTCTTTTACTGAAAAAAGGAAGCCTTTCCTGATAATATTTTCCCCAGCAATGTCCCCACGCCACAAAATTCTGAAAGATTCCCTGTATATTTGAGATAGACAAACAACCCTATGAAATGAAGAGGGAGGATCACTGCCATACTACTACCATGTAGAGATGTAGGGTTACTAATAAATCCCATTGGATTTATTAGGCTCAAGGGCCTCAAGGGCCTTTTCACACAGTGATGACAGCACTGTTGTGTGCACAATCTTGTACATTTATTAAAATATTTATCCTTCCTTCTGATGCTGAATTCAGATGGCCTCTCTATCTCAGGCAAAAAGTGGATACTCATCAAAGTACCAAAGTTCCAATATTGCTGGGGAGATTTATTTTATTTTTATTTCTGTTGAAAGAAAGTGCCAGAAGAAGATAGTATTGCCCACAAATGTTATTAAATGTGACTAGGCATCCTGGCATGATTTTGTTTTGCATAAGATTCAAAGCTGCACAGGGGTACACCCCCCTTGATGCTTGCCTTCCTTCTCTGAGTCATTGGGGCCTTCCTTCATTTGCACCTAACCATGGCACTAACATGCCCTGAAAAGATGTTTTCTGCCATCTCCCCATGACGTTGTCTTTATTTCATCCTCAGAATATGAGCAAAAGAGGCTTAAATCATCCTTAGTTCTTTCTATATTAAAGTAAGCATTTCCCTCCTTATTCTGACATTTCTCAGGGGCATTTCAAGGAAAGTAAAATCTGTTAGCTTTGTTACCTGTTACCTTGGAGGTAATTCAGGTGATTGCAATGACTTGAAGCACAGGTCATTGTCCCAAGTAGGCACAAACTAGACTGAAGTTCCCCAGAGATTTGAACAACACAATTAGGACTAAATATTTATTTTATTTCAGAAATGGTAAACATTGCAAACAGTTGACAGCCACTGAATAGTTTGAGGGCGAAACAACTTATATTCACTTCTAGTTGAAATCTAGCACTCTCTATTTCCATGTCTACCTTCCCACACATGTGCATATAATGTAATATTTGCCATCCATTTCTCAAAATCACTCATGAATGCAGTGGTTCTTAAACTGTTTGACCCAATTACCCCTTTTCTTTGTCCTGAATAATGTCATCACCCCCACAAAAACAAAACAAAACAGACTCTGTTGTTTTACACAAGTGTCTCCACAGTGGCAGTCCCAAACTGGATCCTCACAAACAAGCAACTACACATTGTTCCATTACCCCTAGGATATGCCCAAATTACCCCCTTGGGGGTAAAGCACTGCATTAATGGGTATTGCATGCTTACATTTTCTGCATTCCTTGCTGCTCTGAAAATTGCTTGCCACTTAATGGAATCCTGACTGCAAAGAGGCAGAATTAGTTTGGAAAATGGGGATAATGTAGTTTTGTGCTGACTTGAGGATGGGTAAGCAGCTCATCAACAACCCAGTAGGAGAAGGCCCTAACCCAGATTTGTTGCCCTTGCAAAAATAACAATAACAGAATCATCATCTCTCCCCCATTTTCCATTTCAATGGATTTCATCACAAAGTTCTTCTTCCTTTGAATGGCATTACTATGGTCAGATTACCATACAGGAGCGGGGAATACTGAAACCTGAAGGGTCTACAAATCTCCTTGATGTTTAGGCTCATACAGGCAGAGCCCATGCTGGTGAGGAAAGAGAAGGAGAGCACACAGTGGTTGGGGAAGAAATAAGGGACAAGACAAAGAGGCTGTGGAGAGTGGGAAAAATAAAGAATTGGAAATAGCACATAAGGCGCTCATGGTCACTACCCTTACCCCACATGCCTTGCTGAAACGCATTAAAACAAATGTTTTAAAGCTGTTTTGAAGCGATGCATTAAAACAAATGCTGACAACCAAAGGGAAAGAGATGATATACACTTGGACAATCCTTCAAAAAAGAGTGTGAAGCCAACCATAACCTTTTCTTGTAACTCTGGGGCAAAAAAAAAAAAAAAAAGAGCCACAAAGCAGTGACAACCGTTAGAGAACAAAAGACCACGTTGCCTTTAGTCTAAGTGGCCTGAAGGCTATTTCACAGAACATCTGTGCCACAAAAAAATTATAGAATGATGGTACATTTAATTAAGATGTGATACTTTTAAAACACACACATAAACAAACTAAGCATGCCCTATTTGGTATTACATTGTTTCTACTTTCTCCTTTTTTCTTCCTTTTCTCCATTTAAAAGCAAAGTTTGGATCATGTGGGAGAAGGGAGGGGAGGGGAGAGAAACGAAATAGACACGGGCAGAGGATGGGAAGGATAGTTGTAAACACCAAGATAAACTTAATAGGGAATCTGGCTTAAGATAAAATAATTTAAGACAGGAAGAGTTTGCTTCCAAATCCATCTGATAACAAAATCTGGCAACACCACATCTAATTGAAAACAAAGGGAAAAGCAGCTTGCCTTTGAAAGTTACAATTTTTTACAAGAAGAGAAAAGCGTATCAGTTTAATTGCCTAATGGAAAATAGGCAGCATCTCCATACAAACACAAAGGAAGTGCATTAAAGTGCTCTGTGTTCTTACACTCTCTGCTTTTTTCTCCATATGCATGAATTAGCCTGAATTCAATTTATTCTTCATGGGTTCTCAATTTGTCAATCCAGGAATTCTGACTTTAAAATAAACTACTTTTTTCAAGAAACATATAGTTCCGTGGATGGCTTGTATAATAATGTTTTTAAATCAGTTCCCATGCCTGAGAAATCAATAGTTTTTGATGTCTTGAAAGAACCACAGAAAATTTGTAGCTGGCTGGTTTAGCACTTTCTTTTAAAATACAGCTACTAGTTTATATATAAAAGTTAGTTCGGTATTTGCTAAAGTAGAAATGAATTTGCAGGAGACAGAGGAATTAAAATCTCAGGGTTTGGCATGGATTTCTATTTATGCCTACAGGTGCTTAACTATTTTTAATTTTTTAATTTTATTTATTTATATTTCAAATTTAGATACTGCCCATCTCACAAAAAGTGACTCTTATTGTCACATGAGCAGCATGGGCTTCTTTTAATCAGGAGTGAACAGGTTATATATGTGACCAACCAATCAACAAACTAACATGGTTATATTCTAATAGAAAGCTTCAGTAAACTGAACTTAATTTTCACTCTAAAGGCCTACTAAATGCTGTATTTTCTTTCTGTTAACACTTCTGCTTTGTATACCTGGCTGTCTATTCCATCTGTGAAGTTCTAAGGTATATTTTCTTGCAAAGACTGTTGTTTAAAATACTTCAATAACATGATAGGGTTTTTTTTTTATGCAATAATTAAGGGATCCTTTAGTTCTTAAATCTAAGGAAATTAATCTTTGTTTCAGCAAGTTCACAAATCATTCTCTTTTTTAAAAATACTAATCGTATAATACACATTTTGGATCATATTCTAATACTTTTCCAACTGTGCATGATGCTGCAGTTGTGTTTAAGAGAGGATACCCTGCTGCCATGGAAATGATAAGGATGTCAACAAAGCCATTGCCATGGCTTTGCTGTGAATTAAAGTTGAATAAAAAGAGATTGACAAGGAGACAGAATTTGCTAAAGAAGAATAACAAAGGAGATCATGGCCAATTCACACATTTCTTAATGGAAAGCTATGAGCAATAAATCTGTTGTATCAGCTCCCTAGGATTGTCAGGAAATGTTACCCCCATGTGAGTATTTAATCTTAAAACCATAGGTATGCTCAGAATGAGGGGTGGGGGCATCCATAACAAATTAAGCACAATGACATCTTTATCAAGATGCTGCAACTTATGTGTCAGACATTGGGATGAAAGCACATAAGGGCAGCATTTGTTTGATGATGTCACACATTCATCATGCTGTCCGATCCCAAGGTCTATCCCTTTGGGACATTTATATGTGATTATAACACAACACAAAGGGTAGAACTTGCATCATGACAGCACAACATTGCTTTTGTCTGACTTTGTTTTGACATTGCACAAAGATGCCACTGGTTTAGGGAGAGGTGGTATATGAGTAAGAATATGACATGGTATGCCAGATTTTAAAAAGTGTGGAGAGCATAGGGTCAATTTAGGACAATTGTGGATCAGGATAGAATCAAAACATTTATAATTTTAAAAGCTGTAAAGTAGCACCTAGCACTGTAATATAAGCAAGCAAAAAATGGAAGAGAGAATAGCCATTATTTGCACTTAATTCTGGCTGAGCTAGCCCCATTAGAACTTGGAATTATAAATTCTTATAAATTCTTGGTCTTAAATTCAACCAATAGTTCTCTGAATTTCTGAATGTAAGCTTACAGTAACGCAATACAGTCTAGGGGATTCTATTTTTTCCCTTTATTTCCCAAGCAAAAAGCCTTAGAAAACATTGACAATGTTATGAATGAATTAGTTATGGAAGACATAATACAGAAAACTGGTATAGTGGGATGGATATTTTAAAAGATGTGTGGGTTTTCAAGAAATTAGCCACTGCTTCTATTACTTTTCCCATCTTTCATGCAACAACTTACTGGTTTGTGATAAAAATCCTGGCAATAGCTGTGGAAGTAGCACTGAACCATGACATAATATGGATCCCTATTTTGGAAGGCAAATTAAGGAATATGGAACATATTCCATTCCATTTCCTAACATGTTCCACTGCTACCACTGAACTCCTTATATAAATAGGAAATAGTTATTAGACTAAGTAAGAGCACTAAAGGCAAGCCATTTTTGTCCTATATCTAGGGTTACCAGAGTCAAGCAAAAGGAGGACATGTCCTCTTTTTTGTCCTCACATCCTCCATCTAGTAGGCATTGCCTTAAAATCAAATATTGTCCAGCTTTTTGACTATCTTTTTTTTTTTAATGGATGGTTTTCACAACAGCAGTCATTCAAACATTTCTGTACTGTAACTTTGTAAATTGTCTGCTTCTTTCTTTCCCTCATCTGTCAACTTATCTGACAGCCTAGATTTACATTATTTAATTTACTTCCTGATTCCAGCAAACGGCTTCAATCCAGCCCCTTCAAATCTATAATCACTGTAGCCTGTACATCACATGACCCGTCCTACATTTCTATGGTGAAATTTGAAAAGCATGTCATTGATTCTAATTATCATGAGCATATGTTCTTGAAAATAAAGATTTGTTGGGAAAATTTTGCAAATGAAGAACCAGCCTTTAAGATGCTATAAAAAGTAATTTCATATACATGTAGACTCAAGTATATTTTTTACAGGTTTTTTTTTTTTTTAATGCTGTAAACAGTGTGTCCTCCTTTTCCCTCCATTTGTCTTCCTTTCCAATTGTTCATTTCCTCCTTTGCCACTTCAGATATCTGGTAACCCTACTCATATCATACTGAAATGAACTCCAGACTAGGGCTGGAAAAAGTAGCAGAAATATCTTGCCTCAGAGCTCTCTGGAGGAGAGGGCCTATGTTTTCTTTGGAACTATCCATTAGTTGAGGGCCAGTTTGGTCTAGTGGTTAGAAGCACCAGGTAGAAACCAGGAAACCATGAGTTCTAGTCCTGCCTTAGGCATGAAGCCAGCTGGGTGGCTATGGGCCGGTCTCTCTCTCAGCCCTAGGAAGGAGGCAATGGCAAACCACAGCCGAAATCTTGCCAAGAAAACTGTAGGGAATTGTCCAGGCAGTCGCCAGGAGTCAAGAGTGACTCACAGGCACTAACCCCCCCCCCCATTAGTAAGCAACTCAAACAATCCCACAAAACAATGGAAGATTGGATAGGCAACTTGAATGGTTTAAAAGAAATTAGCAATTATTAACAATGTATTTGTCTTTGTATTTAAGCTGTAGCTGTGCTTGAGTAACAGGGCCCTACCCATGCAATGTACTGCCAGGTTTGCTTTTTAAAGGAATTTATTTTCAACATATATACCTTTCAAAATCAAACAGTGTAATATATGGTTAGTATTGCCAGAAATATAAACAAATGCTTGCAATAAGCAGGAAAACTATTGGCAATATTTTCATATGTATATTATAATTCATTATTATTGTAATTTTTGTACAACCGACTACAAAATTGATTGAGGTGATCCCCTTGTTCTTCTTGAATTTCTTCTGATTGAAGATGTACTAAACAGTGTGACCATCATAACAGATGCAGTAAAAAGTAACTCTGGTTGATGAATAAAACTCAAGCCCAAAGTGGAAGAAATCAGAAGCTAGAAATATAAAGAAATAGCCTTTTCACAGAAAAGAAAGGAAGGCTCTGAAGACAAGTATTCCAGAGATATGCCTGATCCAGGATTTATAGTCCTTCTGAGAACCCTAAAATAAAGTGAAGTAAAATGGGGTAGTTCTCCCTTCCTCATCATAAACAGACATAATAATCTCCACATGAAAAAAAATATTCTGAGTTACAGACATACAGTATCTTTTTCTTAGCCATTGATATTTAAGGGAAAGTCATCATGATGCATCCCCAGACTGACAACACAACTGCAAAGGATTCTTCAGTCAATAATGTTGTTAGTCTTACAGATATTGTTTGGTGACAAATACATGTGTGTGTGTGTGTGTGCGCGCACGCACATCTGTCTTTGTTCCAAGGTGCTCCAAAGAAATAGAAAAATATTGTCAAATAACTAAGTATTGAAGGTTTCATTTTTTAATCCAGCAATCAGAGGTATCTGCAGGGAGGTGTCAAAAAAGTTAAGGTTATGGCCACAACCATTCAACCAAAGACCTCCCCCTTTTTTACATGGATCACCAGATGGCTGTGGCCCTCTTGAGCCCCCTGTGGACACTCCTGCAAGCCACAACAATGTAGAAATTGAAGATGCCTCCAGTTTGGTGAATCAATCCTCACACCACATCCCATCCATCAGCTGATTTCAGTCCAAGGTGCCAAAGGTTTCATGGCCATATTTTTGGGCTTTTTATCTAAACTAGGAGATACGTTTTAAGATTTAAGTTTAAGGGAAAACATTCAAATGTAGCATTTGTGAAATGACTTATAAATACTATCTTTCACTGTTTCCTCCTCCTCCTCCTCCTCCTTTATAAATTTATTGGCCGCCCAACTCCAGTGGACTCTGGGTGCTGCACAAAACTAAAAAGGCATAAAAATGGCTAAAGATATTAAATCTTGAACATTTGGTAAGAAAAGGATCCTGCACTTTGCAGTTTAAGCAAAAGTAGTCATTTAGCGGTGCTGATCTCATGGATGACAAGAAATTGGCAATGCAGATAATTTCCCACCACAGATTTACCGATCTTGCACTTCAGTTTCTGAAAAGAACCTAACACAAATCTGGAATTAATCTGATTGCTTAATTGTTGTCTTACATTTTAAGTGAGAGAGGACAAATTGACAAATGAGATATAACTTGGTTTGGTAAATATCATAATATTTGTCCTAGTAATCACTGACTTGCCCTGCCCTGTTCTTTTCCTAGTTCTTCACACCTTCTAAAGAACTACAGACATTAATAACAATATAAATGCAGTGTCTCATATAATAGAAATTAGTAAATTAATTTTCCTATCTATCTTTTTTGTTACGCAGATGGAATTTAATAAAATGAGACCAGCTTAAAACTTGTTTCCAGAAGAGTTGTCGGAAAACATTTTATAAAATAAAAAAAAGCAATTTCTTGAAGGATCATGTGCGATTAAGATAATACATGTGTGTATTGAGATATTAATGAGTCCCCACTGGGGTATTATTAAGTGCACAGTTTGCTCTAATTTCACTTTCAACTTCCTATTAAATTTTATTGATGTAGTTTCCACACAATAGGGGGAAAATGTACAAAAAAACAGATTCCTAACCTTTTGAACCTTTACTTAGTATTAATTTCCTCAGGATGAAATGGTGTCTGATAATTTAGTAAAAGCAAGTGAAGAAGTTTGAGTTGGGCACCAAAAATATCAGAATGCTTGATAAGCGATTAACACCATCCATTCTGAATTAGCTGACATCTTTAGTCATAGCAATGTAGAAATGTTCTTCTGACAGAGCTTAAATATCAGGTTTCAGAGCTGCCCTTTGTTTGCCAGTTTTTTCATTCATTACATAAGAAAGTGCTTTGGCATTTTGGCTGCAGTAAATAATTTTTTTTTAAAAAAATTCTGAATTAAGATTAGTTTAGAACTTGCTTCTATTTCTAGAACACTGATTCCTAGCAAGGAAAAAAAAAGTATAACTTCTGTTCTTAAATACCCAATAACATGACCCGGATGCAGTCCAATGGCATCTGCATTATTAGCACACCATTTTCCCCTCACATTGTTATACTTGAAAGTCCATAATTCTAGTGAGGATTGAAAAATTCCAGGATGGTGACATTCAGTCCATGTGCCTGGTTCAACGATAAAAAAAGATTTGCTGTCTAGTGTGATATTCAACCTATGCATTTTGTCCTCATCCCAAAAGAATTCTATTTCTCAGAGGAAAAGAGTGAAAAGCAAATGCCTGTCTAGCTCCTGAACCCCTGTAAACAGCTTATATGGTTGGGAAATTCCCCAAGAGCAGAAATGGGGTCTGGAGCATTGCAAGAAAAGGAGAGAGAGGGAAAAACCCATTGATTCATGCACCGTTGGAAGTCTATTTGTATAATGTTGGATTTTAACCAAATGTCTTAAATATACGCACTAAAAACAGAGATTTTTAACATGTTAACTCTTTATATCCCTTACCTATACAGTATCTCCACTGAAGATGGCATATTGCCTAAGCAGAATAAGAGTACTACAGCGATACCTCGGGTTACGAACGCCTCTGTTAACGAACTTTTCGGGTTACGACCAGCTCCGGCTGCAAAAATTTACCTCGGTTTGCGAACTCTGCCTTGGGGTACGAACAGGATACGCGGCCATTTTCCCTCCTGTGACACGGTCCGTGGCCATTTTTCTGCCCCTGACACGTGGTCTGCGGCCATTTTTCCGCCCCTGACATGTGGTCCACGGCCATTTTTCCGCCCCTGACACGTGGTCCGCGGCCATTTTTCCACCCCTGACACATCGTCCGTGGCCATTTTCCACCCCTGACATGTGGTCGTAGGGAGGGGGACTCTCCCTCCAAGCAATAGCCGCCTCCCTGTCCTCCACGCCAGAACGGATTAACAGTAATTACATTGAACCTTATGGGGAAATTTCCTTCGGGTTGCGACCAATTCGGGGTGCAACCAGAGTCACGGAACGAATTAAGTTCGTAAACCGAGGTTCCACTGTATATAGCTATTAAAATTATTTCAAAAGAAAGAAATGCCTGTCCTACAATATCCTCTTATAGTAATTTTTTTTAAAACATTAAACAATTTCTAGTTTGCAAATATTCCCTCTGCTTTACCTGCCCCTGTTTGACAGTTGCTAAAGTTATTTGTATTCAAACAGGACCCTATTTGCTCACATCACAGGTTTCCTGCTCTGTATCTTAACAGTGAATTTATAATGGAGCATTAACATTTCTTTACAATTGCCAGAGTAGGAAATATAGAGCATTTTTGCAGAAGCAAACATGTAAATATAAGTAAGATCAAATTGGGAAAAAATCCATTATAAAATGATAAAAACCCAAACTATTTTCAGCGGCAAAAGATGTAAAAAGTGTAAGGCAAAGCGCTTATGCTAACGCTAAAGTTTTCTTTTCTGCTCAAAATATGTAGACAAGAATTTTTATGAGAAAGGTCAATAGGTGACTAAGCCATTTTTATTTGTGGCTTAGGCCTTTTCAGTCACACATTGCCTGGGATTCACATTCATTATGAATGACGTCCATGGTGTTCACTGTTTTCATGCCACTCATTCATTTCATTCCACATAAACAAACACTTCTCTCGCTAAGAGTCTTCTGGTATAAAATGTTCAAATACTGCAGAGGGTAGAGCGCTTAAATGTGCTTTAAAACATGAGTAGTCAGGTGATGTAGTTACAGTGCCTTTAAAACACATTATTGCATAAACAGTTGAGATAATCTAACACAATTATCTGCAGTAGTGCTACGCAACTGTTTTGCTCATCTGCAGAGCTATTAGGGAAAAACTCTTGCTCCTGAGGGTCAAACAAGATGGGATGTTATATAGAAGGCATGCAGCTCCTGGAGTGTGGAGGGGGGCTATTTTTTTAATCTGAGGGGCCATTCCCTCCCCCATTCAGCCAACACCATGATGCACTGTGGAGGAAGGCTTAATTTTTCCCTTCTCAGCCTTGATTATTGTGTGGCTATTAAATGCAATAACCTCTCATTGGCACTAATAGAATATTTAAACAACTGCCATACAGAAGATCACTTCTTGCGGCATCAGAGTTGAAAACCACATACTGCCATTGCAATATAGACTGTGTGTGGCTCTCTTCCCTGAAGATGCCCAGGGATCTGAAGGTTATGTATTTAATGGAACATGCAATTTGGCAATGGAATGGCAGCTATTTTTTTTTCCCTAACCTGTGGCTTCAAGAATATCAAATTGATGACATTTTGACTTACTGTTAAGGTTCAAAGTTGGGCAACAATATTTTTTTAAAAAAACCTTGCCTTCATTTGAACTCTGGTTGGTCATTATTAGAACCTTACAAATACAGACTTGAGTCAGCAACTTAAATTGTCTCCTGTATATACTTTCTGTACAGCTAGTATTTCAACTGGCCTCACAATTCAAATTGTGGAAACAAATTGATATATGCTGCAAGTACAACCATATATACTGCAAATGTCTATCAATATAAATAGAAAGATAAAAATGCATTTTTGTATTCAATATAAATTGAATGAAATGAATGCATTTATATTTATGGACAATGAAATTCAAATATAACTGAGAAAAATGTAACTTAGAGAAAATCTCTAAGCACTTTCAGAAAGTCCATAGGAACCTGGGATGGACCATACTAATCAGTCAGCCACCTCTGCAAAAGTCAAGAATGCTGATCAACTACATGTTGACCAGAAAGTGATTTGTCTGTGGTAAAGGGATGATCACAATGTCCTCCTTATTCAGATTTCATTGTATCTGCTCAGACATAAAATTAGGTATAGCAGATGACTCCCTATATATAAGGCCAAAATAATTTGGGACAAGTCCATGGTTGCCATGAAACACTGAGGCCCATTTGGAATGCACTCATGGATAACCTGGGGGCATGGATAACCTGGGGGATTCCAAGACCACTCCTACAAAAAAATAAGTTATTCAAAATATTGAATGAAAAATGTAATTCTTGGCATGCCTGAAAAGACACAGATATCCCAGTCACAACTCTAAACATAAGAGATTCACAGTCTGGTAGCAACACAGGAGAAAGCCCTTTTGCAGATTCTTGATAGTGAGACTCTGCAAGAAGCAGTATCTTCACAACAGCTTTGCCTCCACATCATAACTTCTAGCCACACTCATTTTGAGATGGATGTTCCTTCAGACAGATATGTTCCAAGTCTTTTAGGGAAAGGGTAGATAACTTATAGCCAATGAGCCCCATTTTTGCAGCCCCCTAGAGTTCCTTATGACCAAGACTGCTGAAAAATGATGGTGTTTTCTGATACTTCAAGTCAGGAAGCACTACAAAATTGTAGCATACAGCCTAAAATAGACTTAGCATAACTTTTTAAAAAATAATAAAAACTCCTTTCAAACACCCAGGAATATAAAACAAAAAATCTGGGCATTGTGCCCAGAAAACAATTGGCAACCAAGGCAAATATTTCATATTGGTGTGATGTATTCCCAATACTGCATACCAGTTAACAGCCTAGCTGCCACATTTAACACCAATTTTTGGATGCTGTTCAGTGGTAGATCCACATACAGCACATTGCAGTTGCTTAATTAAGATGTAAACAAGGTAGGAATAACTGTTGCCAGGTCAAACAGCTTCAGAAAATAGAAGTTTAGACATAGGATGTGGGACTGAAACAGACTGGAATGGCTTGTACTCTTCATGCAGGTTAAAAAATGTTCCATGCAGGATATAGAATAATGGATGTAATTTTAGGAAGACAAAGTCCACCTGAATGTTAGGGAGAATAATACCGTCTAACAGTCAAAGCAATTCAACAGTGGAAACAATGTCCCAGAGGCGGTGGGCTCTTTAAACAGAAGTGTTCAAACTATTATTGTGGATACTTTCATTTGGATCCCTACATCAAAGAGGCCTAACTGACCTTTGAAGTTGATATTATTGTTGTTCATATTCTTGTTATTACTGTCTGCATTTTCATGAAGCTATAGGCAGTTACATTAGAGTCTCTCCTAACTGTACCTCCCTAACAACAATCCTGTAAGTTGAACTGAGACAGAGGGAATCCTCCAAGTCACCAAGTTAGGGGGTTGGGGTCTTGAGTTGGGGTTTCACAGTCCTTAATCACTAAATCATGGTACACCATCTCACTAGTAATTGCACTAGTAATTGCACAACATTGCAATAATTATTTCGGAGGAAGAAACAGGGCAGTCTTATTTTCAGAGTTGTTACTGCTGCAATTTTCAGCCCAAATCAACAAGTTGTATGGAGGACCAAGACAGTAATAGGGGCAGTGGTTCATTTCTTTCCAAAATCCTCTTAAACTATCCATTCTAGTAAGCCAGTTTCCCACATTATGTCCTCTACCACCCATTTCCCTCACCATAACTTCTGCTCACATATGCGAGCATTCATCCATAATTGAAACTCTAGGCTTTCTCAGTTTGTTCTAGTGTTACCCTCATCACGACCAAACAGCTGGGTACCCCACCCTGTCAGATTAAAATTCTTCTGCCTGTCTGAGACGGGTGTCAAATCACAGTTGTTTTTAATCTTGGCCTTGAACATAATTTAAATGGAAAGGGAAAAACTCTGAAAGGTTTTGCCAAATAATGCTGGACTCCAACAGATAATTTTGAAGAGTATTTGGGTGACTAACAAGAGTTAAAAAATCAAATAGAAAGGAAAATGTTAAAAATAATAAGACAAAATAGAGTAAAAGATAGTGCCCTAGGGACTAGACACATAATTCATATAATTATAGCAGGCCCATTCACCATCCTGGCCAGGTGCCTGATGGGGAGAAACCAGTTCTTTGGGGACTTCTTAAAGGCTAGCAGCCTTAACTACATTCTTATTCTGTTCACTTATTGCAGTGACAACCCTGATCATGTACTCCTTTTTGACCAATTAACTTGTTGTGACCTTTGCATGCTGCCATAAAACTGGTGTAATAAATTCCAACTCTTGTTCAAGGAATCAGTAAATGACATCAGGTTATTCATTGGCCTGTTATATTTTATCACAGCAAAACATGCAGCTCAACTGCAGAATGAATGGTATGAATTACAGGTCTCACCTCAGAACCTGCAGGTAGGCATCCAATAAAAATGTGTGAGTTTTCACAAAAAAAGCTGACTGTGGGGCAACTTGGAACAAACAAGAGACTCTGCTGAAATGCAGAGCTCAGAGAAATCCATCTCTCTTTGGATCAACTCACTATCCCCACCCCCACCCCCCAACACATATGTACACCAGACTTTCAATATGGGGAAACTGACAATCAGCTACATGACAGAGTTGTATGTATGTATCACAACATTCTCCCTCCCAACATACTCAAATACTTTATATCCATGAACTAAACTATACCATAATTTACTTGGTCTTGGTTAGTGTGATGTAGGAACCTGGCAACTATGGCTTGAAACCACTATTTATGGCTTAACATGGAGCTGGGATACATCACTTTTTTCCTTGAGCACCATGCATTGGTGGAAAACCAAATTATAAATAAAACAAGTAATACATGAAGAAAGATAATGCTTCTCTTGATGGGGCAAATGAGTGCAAGCAGTACATAAATGGTGAAAAACGAGAGCAAACAGATGAATTTGTATACCGTGGTAGAATCCTGACTAAAGATGGGGAAAATGGATAGAGAATTTCTAAGACATGTAAATACTTGTAGAAAAATAATGGATGGTGGTCTGTTTTGAGGAATGAATGTCTGACAAAAGAAGCAAAAATGGCTGTGTAAAAGAAGCTGTGTATAAGACATGCCCACTTCATTATAGAGAAGAGTTGGGCATGTCAGGAAAAACATGCGCTGTGTGTTTGTGTACAGGGGTAGTTCATGTGCATTCTCCCACTCTCCCTATATGTTCCATCTGCATGTGCTTGTACATATGCACCTTCCTCCCCGGGACTAATCTTTCAGCTTAAAAGTTGAATACAGTGGAAATTTTTAAGAAATATGTGCAGAAGACAAGAAGAGATAGGGTCAAGAATGAATAGGTGCTGAGTAAATGTGGATGGAATGTAAACCTGAGGAACCATTATGTAAAATGTTGAAATGATTTGGAGAGATAACAAATAAGAATCCAATTACAAAGGAAATATATGAAGGAAGAGGGAAGGGGTCAAGGAGAAAGGGAAGACTGAGAAAGTTGTGATTAGACAGAATTGATACAAACCTGAAAAAAATAGAGGTGAGAACTTCAATGAATAAACATATATAAAACAGTGAATGGATGTGGTTGAAGCAAAGATGGTTTGTAAGAATAGAAAGGTACAGAAAAGTATAGTAAATGATGTTGCCATAAACTTGTTTAGCTGTATTTCACTGGCTTCTTCTCATGCTTTTAATTCTTTTGGCTTATTATTTGTTACTCTTCTGCACTCTGCATATTATTGCTTACTCCAAAAGGCAATTGTGTAATAGATATCTATGTATGTATATTTTTAAAAATCTTGAAGGATACTCACAACCTTAGATTAGTAACAATGAAGCACTTTGTTTATTATTCAAGGCACTTAAAAATTCTAGACTTTAAGACTAGACTTCAACTAGGATTTAAGGGCTCCCTGTAAATGCATGGAATCAAAGTGAAGATTGAATTATAACAAAAGCAGATTGCACCGAAGACTGGAATTTTGCAGACGCAGTCTGAATGTATGAGTGAAACCATTCACTGAACAGTAATTCCTTTCAACAGCATCACCATAATGTCTGAATTTCCAAACTCAAGGGGAGCAGTTTTAGAGCAAAGAAACCTGCTATTCTCCTGTCTATAACTTCTGTTCTCATTCTTCTGAGGTGGGAAAGTACCTGCCTCTTACTTCTGTATGATCATGTTGGGAAAATATTTGTTTCCTATTCTCCTTTGTTCTCCTGGATTTTATTGACTTTGTTGAGTAGGGCATTGAAAAAAGTTCTTGCTGTTGATATTTGTTAAGTCATTGGTTGCAAGTAACTTTCACTATCTTCTGTTTAAAAAGGTAGAAAAAAATAGAATATGCAGGTAGTCCTTGTTTAGTGACTGTTCACAGTTACAACACTGATGAAAAAATAACTTTAGAACCAGTCCTCGTATTTACCACCTTTGCAGGTCTGTAAAGCAAAGGAAAGCTGAAGTAAGATCATCAGCATAGCTGCAGTTTTATTTAGTGACCACTTCACTTAATGAACATGTTGCTGGTCCCAATTATGGTCACTAAATTAGGACTACCTGTAAATGATTCAAATAAACATGGGCCTCCAAATGGCTAAAGTGCAAATTCCATTGGATAATTTAGGACATCCATGGGTCACCAGATGAGGGAATGGAGTTAGATCCACCACTCTGGGTCTAAGAACCTCCTGCATGCCAAACATAGACTGAGCCTAATCTGTGACTTCCTAGGTAGCTGCAGCACAATTTTAAACAGGAGGAAACCTGAAAAAGTGTTTTTACCCAATTTTTCTTCAGACTGGATGCCTTGATTTAATGCATACCAGTCAGTCAATATATTTAAATGTCTCCAGGCTTCTGAAAAGTTTTTGTCTTAAGTATTTTTCACTTACCTCTGCACATCACAACTCTTTCAAAATTATTCATAGTTCTCTTTTAAAAGTCAGCAAACGCTAATACAATGACAGCCTTACAAACCCTAAAAAAAGACTCTGCTATTCAACTTACAACACAATATGTTTCATGCATAAGACATTCTGGAGGAGAGAAATGAGCTGCAGAGTCACATATGCATGAATAATTTTGATTTATAAACGTACAAGGATTTAAAGTGGAAGAAACTAACAAGATACTGTCCTCACTTGTCATGAATCTGTGAAAGAAATGACAAACAAGATACAAGCAAAACTACTTCATAAAACACCCACACCCACACACAAATACAATAATAGTCTGGGATCCTACTTTGGAAGCAGCCATGTTATATCATTATTTGTATGTTTGTTTATTAGATTTATATCCCACCATTCCTCCATTAGCTCAAGGCAGCATATGGAACACTCTTTGGTGGGTTCTTGAGGCTCTCTGAGCTTGCAGAGATTTCATTACCTGGCTAGTTAACATCATCAGAGGGAGGGAGAGTTGGGTTTGCTGGCTGTTTATATGTAGTAGCTTGCCCTGCCAGTTTTGGTGGGAGTGTGGCTTCCTCCTTAATGGTTCCTTGAGTAGGGTATTGTTCTTCCCTGACTGTTTATCTGGTGCCATTTCCTGCTTATCTGGGTGTTGGCTGCTGGAAACAGCCACATATATTCTCTTCTATGACAGCTTTCTCTGTTACCCTACCTGTGGGGTAGGTAGGGCTGACAGAGCAGATGGTGATGATGATGATGATGATGATGATGATGATGATGATGATGATGTACCATCAATTCATTTTCAAGTCCTAGGGACCACATAGATAGATTTTCTCCATGCCTGTGTTTTCCATCCTCCATCTCCCCCAGCCCCCAAATCCTGCTGTGCTGCCTCATCATGGCGGGGGGGGGGGGCAGGCAGGGGAGGTGTTTCTGGGAAGGATGAGTGCAGAGAGTGTATACCAAGAGATGTATTCCCAGCAGGGTCACCCAAGGCATGAAGGTCATCCCAGCTGCCCAGCTAAAGCAAGCAGGCACCTATACTGGGCAGTTGCAATATAGGAAGATGTTGGAGGCAGATGATCACTTTAGTGACAATGGCAAAGGCATCAATTCATACTGCGCAGAAGGCAATGGGAAACCACTCCTGTATTTTTACCAAGAAAACCACATGGGTAAAGAGCAAATGACTTGGCCAAAATCACCATATAGGCTTGCATGGCATTCCTTGCTCTGAGTCCAACATCTTAACTACTACACCACCCTGGTTACTACAGAGGTACCCTGTCTTCCATCAGGAGCAGAATAATAATCAATTGAATAAATGGAGAAAAAAAGGCGATCATTAATATTCATCCACTATGAGAATTGTGTAGGCTTTTTGTTGAAGTTTACTTATAAATGTGTTTATTTTTGCTATAAATGAAAAAGTCCAAAATAGGAGATTCAATGTTTGTTGTCACAGTGGAGAAAGAAAATGATTATTATGTCACTATATTATTCGAAATTTAAAATTGGATTATGACATGACTGGCATTTAGTTTTTATTGTATTTTATCTGAGCTGAAAATATGAACTGAGGTGTTGTAAATTTCTTTGTAGAAAAGTTTATGTTTTATTACATTCAGCTCATAATATTAGCCATTTTTCTACATTATTGTTTTCATAAGTCCTTTCAGTAAAATTTGGTAAATTTAACTTCAAGGCTTTTTTTTTTTTCTTTTAAGCTGCGTTGAGAGACAGTTTGGTGCAGTGGTTAAAGCACTAGGCTAGAAACTGGAAGACCATAATTTCTAGTCTGCCATATATATAAATACCTATTTATTTACCTATTTTTATTGGACTGTGTTCAGCAGACATTGCAAACTTGCTAAAGTATAACATTTATTTGCCTTAGAGGTTACCTTAAAACAAACAAACTCTTCATTATTGAAATGTATTGTTTATATATGTATGTAAACATGTGTATTGTATGTATATGTATATGCATATATGTGTATATGTATATGTATGTCTTGAAACCCCCTGACCATTAATGCCATCTAGTGGTCATTTTAAACTGTTGTTCTAAATCCAAATTTCAGTTTTCCAATGCCTTAAGAAAATAGCAGGTATAGACAACTGAACTTCTTCCAGGTTGGATGTCCATTTTGGAATTCCTACTTTGCAACTCTCCATTACTCACAAGCACATTTATTCCTCATCATCCTCCTGCATTCTGCCTAATAAGTCTCCTCATTCCTGAATAGCATTCTTTCTTATTCGAGGCCTTCAACAACTTGTTCTTCTAGAAAATCCCTATACAGTATTCAAGTGAATTTCTTCTGCTATACAGTACTTTTATAGCTCTACAAACAGTCCACACTGTTTGTAATGTGGACATTCCCACCTTTCACAGCTGGATTACTCAAGAATTATGAAACATGATCAACAGAAGCATCGAAAATCATTCTAAGAAATATATGACCTGTAATATTGATCATCTGAGTTACTATTTGATATGACTTGAAAAAATCTGGTCCATATCGTAACTCTTCTGTATATTCTAAGTCTGCTTCCATACCAGGAGTTTTGTTTGGAATTACTACTTATGGTTCATTGAATTTGTACAGGGAATCTAGATGCAGCTGTGTTTACTTTCTTCTGATTCAGTCCTGCCCAGTTGCAGAAGATGCTTATCAAGAAATAGCTCCTCTCTAATTGCTTTCTGTTCAGTGTGGACTATTCGTGATTTCCTATTGCTGCATGTATTTCTTTTCCCCATGGAAAGAGATTTTAAGTAACAGCATTTCTTTCCATAAAAAAGTAAAACTAATTTTCAATAGAACAAAGGACAAAATAATAATACGAAGCTGGGTGCTTAGAATGGAACTTGGCCATTTAGGAATGATCGATCACTAGTACACTAAACAGGAAATGATGAAATACAAAAACTGCTAAGAAATATCTTCTGGTTAAAGCTGAACAATGTACCTGCACATATAGCCTGATCTGACTAGGTGCTTAGACATGATTTAGAAAAACGGAGCTCCATTCTCCTATAGTTTAGTATGATACCAATAGAAGAGAATATGTGTAGCACAGGGTTGAACTCTGGAGTCCTTGGGGTTCTCTGAGCTTGGTTGTTTTCTTGCAAATGTTTTGTTACCCAGCTAGGTTTAGTTTAGTATGAAAAAGAAAGGTAAGTACATAGTTGTAACTGGCAGATAAGCTGAACAGATAACTGTGCTTTATTTCATTAAAAAAAACCTGATGAATTAAGCTTCATTATAATCAGATGGGATCATTTTTGCAGCTACCATAGCCATTCTTTCAACTTTCAGACACCTATAGCAAATTTCAGATATACAGACTGAGTTGTATTTTAGTCAAGGGTGATAGTTAACTTAAGCAATAGCAAATTTAGAAATGCTTTCCTTGATCTTCCTGCTGTGATCCCAATGGTGCCACCAATATTACTGCCAACTCACCCTCCTCACCCCACTCCTGATCTTCCCAGCTACTTCTTAATGGCTCACTCACTCTGATTTTTCCAGCATCCTCCTGCCATCCAGCTCATTCCCAGAATTTTCCACAGCTGCCACTGATATTTCCACTAGCCAGACCCCAAGATCTTTCCAGTGTCTTCTCGCTGCTGCCACTGATCTTTCTGCTGCCTGGCCATTCTTCCATCTTCCACAGTATGTTGGAGCTTATCGCAGAATAACAAAAGATGGCATGTAATTTGCGGGGGGGGGGCACCTAGTTCACATGAAGGGGACCAAAGTTGACACCCAGCGATTTTGTCTAAAGAAAGAGGCATATATATAAGCAATGTTGATGCCCCTTCCCAAATGCGTTGTAGCTAATTGTCAGGAATTCAAGTAGAAGTCTATAGAATTAAATTGCTGTTTTGCCTTTTCCCATAACATGGGAAAGTAAGCCACAGCAGTTAGTTAATGTCACTAGGTGTCACTAAAGATGACACTACAGCCTGACAGAATTAAAGGCTGGGGACTATGAGACACAGCTCCACTGAGCAAATGATTAGAATTAAGGATCTTTTTCAAATCCAGCCCTCAAAACTGTGATTGTGCTGATTGCAGAATTTACTGTGATTTGGAGACAGACTTGTTTTAAGCCTTTGAAAAGAAATCATAACTGCAGTTTTGCTACCCTTTGCAGTACCACAGGATTTCAGACAAATGGATTAAGTAAAAAATATTATGACGGCATGTCTGTTCCATCCCAAGGGAATAAATATGTCTTCCAAATTGCCCTGTTCTACTTCAGAAAGTGTTTGTTTGTTTGTTTGTTTATATAACTTGTAAACTGTCAGTTTCAATGAACTGACGCAATGGTAGTTTATAGCAAAAACATAAACAGCTAAAGTAAGGAACAATAAAACAGCCATGGTATCTGTATAGCATTAAAATATACATGGTAGGTTTAAAAATAAAATGTTTAAAACAATAACAAAACAATAACAAAAAAGAAAAAAAAGTAAGGTATCCCTAAGCTAAGGGAAAAGCCCTATGGAAGAGCTGTGCAGGCCATCCAGAAGGATACCATGAGAGTATTGAAAGCTACTGAGCAGTCTAATGGGATCCCTTCCAGTCCAACAAAAGTCACCCATTAAATCAACCAGTGCCATTTTCAGGCACAGGTCCAGGTATGAAACCTGACTGAAAATGATCTAGATAATTTGTTTCATCTAGGGTTCTCAGCATCTGAGACATCACCACCACCTCAATAACTTTTCCAAAAAAAGGAAGATTGGAGACTGGGCATTAGTTGTCAAGAATGACTGGAGGCAGAGAGAGTCTCTTCAGAAAGGGGTACACCACAGCCTCTTTAAAGGCCATTGACACCCCGCCCCCACAAAAAGCTTTGACAAACTCCCAGATCCAGTCAGTCACACACACACACACACACACACTCATACACATATATGGAACCCTGAAAAAGCCTGGAAGGGCAGGGGTCAAGGCCACAGGCGATGGAGGTCATACCAGACTGCACTCTATCCACTTCCTTGCAATTCACAGGCCAGAAAATAGATAATATAGTCAGAAGCTTTTCCTGACATCACATTAGGTTTTGCCCATGAACAATCAAGACTTGGGGAATCTTTGTTGGCATAATGCTGAGCAAATTTATCATAACAGGGGAGATTTTGTTTTCAATTCCTCCCTAAAAGAAAATTTGCCACCCTAAACAGAGCTGCTGAAGGACAACTTGCTGATGCAATAAGGAAGAAGTGGAAACCTCCCTTATCACCACTGTGTAGGCCCAAACATGAGCATATACCCATGCTCAGTCAGATTCATCTCTCATTTCCCGCCACTGATGTTCCAGGCATCTCTTCTGCTGGTTCATCTCTTGCAGTAAAAGGAGCCAAATAGGATTGGCCAGCAGACAGTGACAGCTCAAGTACAGTCTCATGAAGGGCCCTGCTAGCATCTTGTTGACAGAACTGCCTGCCAGATCAATGGGAATCTCCCCAAGTACCCACTGGGATCCAGATGGATCCATCAAGTTCCTGGAGTGGACCATTTGAATCAGTCCATTTACCTATGTGGCCAGCAGGTGGTCATCTATCTCATCTGAACAAGGAAATGATCTGTTCACGGCAACTGAGTGGTGACAGTCTTCTTATTCTGATCAATTCTTAACTGCTCTGTAATTTTAAAAAGGTCTAATATGTGTCCACCTGTATGGATCAGGCTCAAGATTATTTGAGGCAAGCCTATGGTTGCCCTGGAGGCCATGAATCTCCATACTTTTCAGAAATCCAGTTTAATCAAATCCAATGGAACTCATTCTGTCTCATTCATTGTGAGTTCTAGAGTGACACAGTTAAAAGGAAACCAGGATGAGAGACCTGAAGAAATTTTCTCAGGGGAGCCAGCCTAGTTATGGGTTCAGTTTCATCTGCATACATAGTCTCCCTGATTTCCCCATAGTGCATGTCTACCATCATATAAGCAAATGGCTGTGCTAATGAGAATCTTATAGCATTCTGAATTCATAGATTTAAATTGCTAGGGCAGGCCACAGCTAAAAAGAAGCAAACCCATTTCAATCCCATGTTATCTTACCTTAAATAAATGAATGGGAAAGAGAGGGAAAAGGTGCTCTCTATGCCTGTTTTTATCTACACTCACCATTCACTCCACAGATGATATGAAGACCCCCATAAATCCCACAGTGAAATATGGCCTGTGACATCCTCCAAAGCAAGGGGATGTGAGCACCACATTAAGGAGTTACACAAGACTCGAAACAGGCAATACAAAAATTGGGGAATAGTGTTTCTTCTTCTGTGATGGCTCTAGGTCTTTGTAACTCCCTTCCATGGTACCTTCATCTCACTTCAGAATTTGAAATGTTTGTCAGGCTTGGGCTGACCTATAGCTGGCTTTTGTCCCCTTTATTTTTCCCCTTTTCCCCACCCGCCCAGACATTGAGTCAAGATGTCACTTTTACCTTCCTCGGGTACTCTGAAAAGTAGGGGGGTGAATTCAGGGGGTGCAGGAATCAACACAGTAATCAGGGTTTATGTAATACAGTGACTGTACTGTCTATAAAAGCTTTCTACCAAATAGGACAATGGAAAATCAGAATACTCATTCATCTGGAGATTCCCTATGAACAGAGGAAGCTTTTGATTAAAGATGGCTGCCCTTTACATGTGACAATGCCATTTGGGAAAGGAAGGGCTAGCGTGTTACTCCCTGCTTCCCTGAACTGAGTAGCATCTATTTCTCTGAATACCTGAGCCAGGCTTAAGGGCTTGCCTTGTTCTTATCACTGGCTGTACACTTTCATGGCCGAACTTGTTCTGAACAGTGGCCTCTAAATAATGTAAACAAATAAATAAAACTAAGACTGCTCAAGGACTGGCCAAATAAAAGATGCCTCTCTATTCTCCTCGTTTTGCTTTTCCAATCCCATTCTAATTGAACATTTATTTTCAGAGGCTGCAGTTAACAATGCCACGGAAAAAGCCCCATGTGTCTGCGTTATCAAAATCTGCAGGCTAGCTATTAATTACTCAGTTCACAGTGATCAATGACCTTACAAAATACTTCAGAATAGGAATTCAGCTGGTTTCTTTTCACAGAGGCACAACAAATATTACACCTGATTTCCCTGTACCCTCCCACCTGAATCTCAGAAGTCCTGCAAATGAATGATTTTCCAAGATGCAAGAGTCTTCTATTATAAACAGCCTAGAAACAAAAGGGAAAACACACACACAGAAGTATGGAATGGCAGCCTCCTTTATGTAAGTGGTATGAAAAGTCTTTTCCATTTGATCATAAGTGAAACAAGACATTTCTCTCTTTCTCCCTCTCCCTACCTCCTCACATCTGATATTACTGTGACAGAAATATATGTTGCTAGTTCTACACTGATGTTTGAGGCATAGGAATGACAGTCCAGCGGCAGGTTTACTTAAGTGGCAGGGACATTATTATTAATTACCCAACGTAGCTATCAGTCTGAAGGAAGGGGCAGGGAGATGAGGCAGACATCATCTACTGCCACTGAGTTTTAAGTAACAAAATTATGGCCACCAAGAAGTAGTTCATCTCTGCTCATATAATGTGCAGAGCTTTACCATTTTTGGAAGGAGCGGATCAGATCTTGGGAAAAAAAAGAAACTAGACCTAGTTGTGTCATATGCAACAGATTCCTTTCTGATAAACAAGAACTACAAGTCATTTTTATTGCATTTTTGGCTCATATAAGTACCTTGTTATAGATGATATGTACATCTCAAGAATATGTTCTGATTAAATATGAACTTCTCCAGGTTTTATTTGGAGCATGCCATAGTAATTAGTTTTAAATATCTTTTGAAGCAGAAGAAATTACATGCTGTCCTAGGAACAGAAAAGACTACTAAGGAGAATTATATTCTTTCAGACTACATGAATATTACTGTAACAATCCAAACTAACGTTACCAATTATGACTGCTATCGTACCTTTATTGTGTTATTCAAACTGCATCCAGTTAACCAAGCAACAGCGAGATGATTATTTTTTAGAAATAATTAGTAAGAAGTGTTACCAGTTATGGCACAAACAGCAGTGATTTTCAGAATTGGTAAAAATGAGTGTTTTTTGGAGCAAAAAGAGGGGTGTGAGTGACATCAAATTAGGACAGAGACACACAAATCATAACTTTGAAGTTTCTATCGAAGATGGTTCTTCAGGCTGTATCCAAGGGCTAGCAATAGGCATGAAAGAAGAAAGAATGCATACCCCAGATCCGCATATCCTCCCAACTAGTTGCTGTTCAGTAATGTAAATCCAAAATGTATTGCAGTCACTATGTCCTTGTCTCAATATTTACTTTTCATACAACAGAATTCCCTGGGTTAAGTGCTGTAGTCTTCATTGTTATAATCCAGCCCACATAATTTTGGTGGCCCTTATTTTTGTACCTTCACCAGTTCTATAATATCCAGGGAACTGCAGGAACTTGGATATGAAGCAGGGCAGATGTGTTGGATACGGTGTGGGCACATTTACTCTGCCCGCCAGTGGCTGCTTAAACGAGCTATTCCCCCCTCCCTCAGGGCTTGCACTGCAGTTGTATGGTGCAAAGAAAATGCTTGTTTGAGTTAAGGAAGGGTGTGGCCACTTGGATGATGATGTCATGAAGCAAAGGGTGTAATTGTGGTTTGCAAGAGACACTTATGTTATACTAGAGTACAATATATAGCTCTCTAGATATTGCTGAGCATTGCTTAAATATCCCTACCTGTTGGCCATATTGTTGGGTCTGCTGGAGCTACCATTCAGAACATCTGGAGAACTACACGTTGAGGAAGCCTTCTTGAACTTATGCAACAAGCTGTACCATTCTTTGCTTAGTGAGGTATTCAAACTGCTTGTATAAAGTATTCTTCAGTTATTTACTGACTAAACGCAGCAAAGAGAACATTGGATCACGCCTGAGATTTGTAGGAACTGTAGTCCAGACAGAGGAAATTCTGAAGTTGGAAAGAAATGAAATCTAGAAGGTACAACCAATGATAAATACCTCAGTAGCCTTTCACAAAATAGTCAGCAGACATGCTGCAGCCTTTTTGTAGGGCGATCTGGTTAATATGTCAGTATTTAGTATGTGTAATCATGGTGGCCTATAGGAATTGGGGGTGGGGGATGGGCAGGGGAGGTAGGAGCTGTACCTAATGCATTCTGCTACTGCTGTATCTATTTTTTTCTTATATGTATGAAATTGGATATTTTTTGAAAACATGCCTTCACATGACTTGTTAGGAAAAGCATTACATGTTCCAGAACAGGAAGAAGGGAGGTTGCTATCAGAATAGATACTGATCTACCTAAATGAGTATTGTCTACATGGCAGCAGCTGTCCAAGGTTTCATATGGAATCTTTCAGAAGTCTACCTAGAGTGGTCATAGATTAAATATGTGACTTTCTTTGCATACAAAGTGGAGGTCTTACCACTCAGCCACAGCCATTTTTTCAGCTTGGAAACATTCATGACCATTCTGTAGATAGTAGCGGTAGAAAGCATAATTTACAGAGGAGCTGGGGACAAATGGATATACTTGGCCAAAATTTATTTTGATATTGTTGATCAATGTTTTAATCAACTAACATAATACAACTACAGCATTACGTGGATGTTATAGTGCACATATGCCATTGAAACTTTCACAAGGCTTTGAGACTTGGTTTTGCCATCACATGTGCCATAAGATGCATGGCAGAACCTGTGGGATGGTTGCGTTGATGGCTCTGGTGGTTTTTTACCTTGGCTGTCAATTATTGTGATTTTGTTGTGATATTGCATTTTTAAACTGTTGTTAGCTACCCAGAATCATGTTATTGAGATGAATGGCCACATAAATTATTAAACAAGCAAACACATTCCTGTGCCACTTCCACATCATATCAGAGAGTTCCATGGTTGTTCAGGCAAATTTTTAGGAGGCACAAGGAGCTATGGGGAAAGACAGAATCAGAAATTAGATAGAGATAGAAATCCAAATTACACGATTCAATTTCCTCCAGGACTGCTTTTAAGCAGAATTTTCCTTAAAAGAAGTCTGAAATCAGCCCAATAAGGTAAAGCTAATGAACCCAAAATTTAATAAATAAATTAAATAGGAAATAAAGTGAAGTATCTATAAAAAATCCATTGGCACCTGCTAAACCAAAAAGACAAATGATTGTTGGGGGTTCATTACAATTCATTCTGAATAGTTGCTAATGATATTTGGTTAAACACACATTGCTATCATCACAAATTATAAAGAAATCAAAGCACATATTCATAAATTCAAAAAGCTTCATTTGTTGTAGCATTATGTTTAGATAGAAAGTTAGAAAGCCGTATGGGAGGAGAATTGTCCTTTTTAAAAAAATTAAAATCGTTGCTTATGCCTATTTTACAAAGATCAACATTTAGTGGTTCAAGACACTGGGCTAGAAACCAGGAGACCATGAGTTCTAGTCCTACCTTAGGCACGAAGCCATCTGAGTGACTTTTGGCCAGTCACTCTCTCTCAGCCCTGGGAAGGAAGCAAGGGCAAACCACTTCCAAAAACTGTTGCCCGAAGGAATTGCCTTCACTTATCCATGTAGTTGCCAAGAGTCAAGACTGACTTAAAGCCCTCCCCCTGCCAATCCAGAATGTGCACAGTTAAGAAATAGCAGGAAGCCATTTATATGTACATCCACTAATTCTAATTCAAATTGGAGTACCACAGAAATCTCTCACCATAGGATGATAAACCAGATGATCATGATCGTGATATTTTATCCTATCTTTCTGCTTATATAAGCCCTAAATGCGCAAGATGTCTTATAACAATAAAATAAAATGCAAACTATAAAATCCAGCAATAAAATCCATGCAATTAAAATCAAAATTAAAGGCAAGAGAATTTGAATAAATTTAATAGTTAGAAGTTTAGTGAAAGAGACACATTTTTGCCATTTTTCTCCTAAATGCTGGGAGGCTACGGACCAAACAGACACCCTTGAGGAGATTTTTCCATAGCCAGTGAGCCACATGGGAGAAAGTCTTCTCCTGCATATTCAGTAGATGAGTTTCTGGCAGAGAGGGAATCTTCACACTGGCCTCTTCTACTTTGTCTATTTAGTATTTTCCAGGAAGTTCACAAAGTGCACATCGTTTAAGGCAAGCTATTTTTACACATTCACCAGGTCTGAGATAGTACAGAAGTCAAAAACCCAAGAACTTCAATGAGAATTTTGAAAATATACATGAAGCCAAAGACAGCAATGCACCCCATCTGGCTGATAAGTCAGACCCTTCTAAATTCTTGGAAATCTTATACTTTTTCACCCTTCCATTAGGTACCTATAGACAAAAGCAGAGAGCCTGGGAATTCTTCTAGGACTCTGGAATTCATAGCACCAGCCCCACTCATTGCAAAGATAAAGCAGAATTGTTTGTTAACACCATCTTTTGCAGAATTCATAAGCCCATAAGTGCAAGACTTCAATGGGATGGATGATCTTAAGGATTGTTTCATACATACTCGTGGTGGTTAATTATGCACATTTCAACAAACTGGCTTCATGGATCACCAGCTACTGCTTTCTAGTTTTATATTAAATTTTGTATTTATTTAAAATTATTTTCCTATGTATCTGCTTTCTGTATCTTCCCCCACCCCCTGCTCCACTTTCGTGATTATTTCACTTTATGCCTATTACAATTTCCACTCAGTAAGCCTTTACATCCATAATTCAGAACAAAGTTCCTTTTTTATTACAAAGAGCTACCAGCCAAGCATCTGTTCGTGCAGTAATAAATGCATCACCAGCCAGTCCAGTTTACTTAAAAGGGAGTGTTTTCAGTTTTTCTTGTGAATAGAGAAATAAATCTTTTTCTTTTTCCTTCCTACCCAGGAACACGATGCTCAGCTCCAGTAGCACTGCTTTCAGAATGTCAAGTGAATTTTTTAAAAGGGTGGAATTATGCATACTTCCCTCGGAAACGTAAGTGTAAGACAGTTACAATGATTGAAGCAAATTAAGGGATCGGGGCCAAGTCTGAGATGGAGTAGATTTCATAGACAATTAAAATCACCATGAACTTTCTTCAGAAAAATTAATCACTCTCTACAGAAGAGGTAAAATAAATACCTCTTATTGTTCAAACTGGTAGGAAACATGGGGATGTCCCTCGAAATGTGATAGTATGGTTTTTTAATTTTCCAAATGTTCATATATTTATTTTGTTTTTAAAAAAGCAAAACACAAATAGGTATAATGAGAGGATCAAAGGTGGGGCTGGATCAGAATCCAATTTGGTGGGAAGATATATTTAAATATTTATTCCTGCATTGATATTTAAATATTTTGGAACATGTTTTTGATTTAGAGAATAGTTGGGCATTGTTTTCAAAGAGATTTCTTCAGACAACTATTCAGTTTCTGCACAATGTAAAGACCATGTATCAGAAGAGGAGCTGTAACCATTCTAAGTTATTTCATTCCAAACATTTTCCTACTTAAGGAAACAATCAGTATCATGCATATTAATATAGTCTTCTCTGATGGTAACTTTTAAAATGGTTTTTCTTCTCCATTTGTTGTTCTTTTATAAGATCTCAAATGTTCTACAACCTCCTAGTTCCATATGGCTCATTCCCTAGAAAATTAAGAATGTAAAAATGTTCATGTTTGGCTATCCCCAAAATTTAGTGGCCAGATTAAGTTTTTTTACTCTGTTTACCAAAAAGATTGTAGCATTACCTTCACCACTGCAGACATCCAATCCATCAGATAGGATATCCAGTAATGAAACATTAATTCAGATCAGATCAACTGTACTAGTTCATCTCAAATGGATTGCTAATCTGGCTATCAGGCTAACCAGTTGGGAATACTAAGAAAACACCTATTCTCAGCTGATCTAGTCTGCAAGGGCTCAGGAGCTTCAGCAGTATGGCATTTTTACTAGTGCACCAGGGAAAATAAATGTGTAGTCCTCAAATCATAGGGTGCTAGATAGCAATAATTCGGTATACTCCAACTGAGAAAAAATTAATTGAGATGTTGTGCATTCTGTGAAAGGACATATGCAGAGTCCATTTCAAGGGCATTTCTGGTTCATAAAAAATTAATTGGTTGAAGGTAGCATCTGCCCAAGTGAAAGTAATATTACTTTATTATTTAACATTATCAGAGTGATCTACTACAGTCACACACTAAGCACATATAGGATTTGCAGCTGAGCCAAGGATGCTTCTAATTCTGATGCAGAAGTGAAAATGGAAATGAGATGACACTTATCATAAATTGTAATCCTGGGCATATTAAAAAAAAGATATTATGGGTTTAAGTATGAGTATAATTCATGGTATAATCAAATCAAAATCCAATTCAAGTGAGTAAAATTACAACAAATCAGCATAGAAAGTATCATGTAAAAATACTTTTTTTGTTGTTTTGCTTTTCCCCTGTGTATGGAGAAACCAGTTTTGCCCCTCTTTATATCATATAAGGAGTGGTATAATGTATACTATACACAAATACACGTAGAGTCTTTCTATCTTCCATACTAAATCTCTTATCTGAATTTGATCTTGGCTGCAAACCAAGACAAAACTCTTTTTCTATAAAAAAAATATTAAAATAAGCACAATCATCATCAAGTTATTTAATTGTAAAAATATGTGTAACTTTTCATCAGGTACTGCAATTTTAAGGAAGTGCATGCTTACCTAGATAATTTATTTTCACTAGAAACTCCTATTAATTATTAACCAACCAGCCTTAATTTGTTTTCTTTCCCCCTTCCTCACTGATATAAATTAGTAATATTGGGGTGCTCTTAAATAGTCAGCCTAAAAATTCTATTGTCAGAATAATAACCAAATGACCAGAATATTTGTATTTCTGTAACAGTGTTTTCATGAGGTTTTGACATTTTCATGTTAGTATATAAAGTAAACCCACATAAGCCACACTCCTGATTTATCTACTTTTCATAATATTGGAATAAAAATTCCAACTACCACTGCAGGGCTTCTGGAGAAAAGACAATGTTTACAATTGTTTAGTCTAACACAATGTTTCATAAACAGAAAATTTCAGCAAAATTGTTATCACTTGAACTATACTGGATAAGAAAATATATTTTTCTTTTAAAATCATGCATAAAGCTAATTCACTTTACAGCTGCATAACTTACACACTCAGGAATCATTTTACAAGCCACTGCATTACATTCAACTCCCAAAGATTATACACTCAGTGTATTTTTTCAGGCACTTAGCAGGTAATCAGAATATTAATGCAAAGTTATGTTGCACTGTACTTTCCTGAAATATTTATATTACATAAAATGTAATGGCACAAGATCACATAATTACTCTATAAATTTAATCATATGTCATTTCAAAAGTTGAGAATAATTCTACAAGATTCTTGCAAGGATGGCTAACACTCCTTACTGGGAGACTAAAAAAGACACAACAGAAATATCTCTTTTGGAGATTATCCCGTAGACAAACTGGGGCCACCACACTGAGGTTCTTTATTTTCCAGAAGCTTTGCTGACTGCATGTCTTACAGTGATTAGCACAAGGAAGCACACAGAGAGAAGAGCTTTGAGCTTTAAAAGGTCCTTTAAGAAGTACATCTCTCTTGTCGCTCCATTACTCTAATTTTGCAGATACTTTCACCACCATGTGCCCAGACTCAGTAAAGCCATGTGGTAAGAAGATTTTAGAAGATGCACCCACCATATGAAGGCCACCATGAAGTTTTATAAGGCATCTGCCTAATTCTGCAATATTTAAAATCAGACCAAAGAACTGATGGGCTCTTCAACCACAGCAAGCATGTTTCCTGGCTTTCAAAATTTCACACATCAATAGCATTAGGTAGCTCCTACAATGCCCAATCTCAGTAGACACCTCTTATCCATCCTACCTCGTCAGCTGCGGGCATATAAGGGGTAGGGCAATCTCTGAATCTGGAAAGATTCCTTCTAGGTTGAACTTTGAAGACCTGTCTACTGAGACACAACCAGGGGAATGAGTATCATCAGTGAAATCTGAAGAGTCCCAAGAGCTGGTGCCTGTTTTGTATTCAGACAAGCCAAAGGCAGAATTCGGGGTGCAAAACAATGCAGAGAAGTGTAAAGTTCTGAAAAAAACAGACAACAAAGAGGGGAACAAAATGAAAAGCAACAGTACTCACTAAAATGTAGGTACACAAATAAAGATGATTTTTGTCACTGCTTCCTATATACCCACCTCGTAATGAGCTTATCTTTTACAGTCTGCTACTTAGAATTCTTGCTAGCTTGTCTACCCTGGCATTATATTCTGCTGTTCATAGCACATACAGATCTGAATTTATCTGAAAGCAAAATGTCTGAAACAAATATCAACTATGGGTGCAGTTATGAACAAAATCAGCAGTCTATTGCTAAAAGCAGAATTTAGAAATCATAGGCAGTGAGACAGATTGTGATCCATGAAAGCTTATGCAGTTCTAAATTTGCAAGTTGTTAAGGTGCTTTATTGTTTTTGATACAAAAGAATAACAAGGCTACTACCGTTCTGGAGAAATTAGGAAAGAAATGAAAAAGTTCCTTTGGGCTACCTTTATCACAAGTCATACTTTGTCAATCAAATACATAGGCTCATACCATGCAAGGAGCCAACAGTGAATATGTGGATGGATAAACAGTTGTCCTGGCTTAAATAAGGATCAATGAGGAGTAACTTGGAAATTGAGGCTTAAGATGAATATTTAAAAAGAGATGATGGATTAAAGAACGCACTGAGATATTGATCCTGTTGGAGACTAAGATTATCAAACAGCTAGTAAAATGAAGGTTTAGGAAGGTTGGGAAACATTTATACATAAGATGTCAATACAACCTTAAAACAGGGAATACACATAGGACATCCAATGAAATGTTGCAGGGTAGACTGTTCAAGAAGCTAGTCGACTCATCACATCCTTTTCAGTGCTTATTCCATACCATTACCTGCTTTCTCCCCTGCGTCCCACTTTACCCCTATTTGGCACTCAGAAGCCATTAACTGTCTCAATCCTGGTTATGATTCTTAGAGTGGCTGTATGCACACACATACTTCTCCAAAACAGGGATTTGTTCTGGCCATGCTGAAATTCTCTTCTGCCTAGATGGTGCTAATTTGCATACATAAGGATCGACATTCAGAGAAGGAATTTCCAACTGGGAAATAGAGGCAAACTTTCCATTTGCCTTTCATTTGTTCCTTTTATAAAGATTTGAAGGAAGGTGAATTAAAGTGGGGGAAAAATGGGATATATGGAGGGAAAGAGGACGAAACGGTATTATCCTTTTCTTTTAACCCCCACCCCACCTGTGCACTTACTTACAGCAATGGTGCATTTATTTCCAGGAATGATATCCTGACAATGAAGTGTTGAATGGTCAAGTAATTTTTTGTAGAACAAGAAGCTGAAATATGAAGGTAGTGCCAGTATTGCAAGGTCGTAAGGTTTATTATTGGGGGAGGGGGGTGTTCAGTTAAAGAAGTTAAGGTTAAGGCAATTCCCTACCCCTCATATGATTCTTTTTCAGAAATTATTTTAGTGTCTGTAAATGATGAAGGGAAAAATGCTTCCTTTGTAGGAAGAATCTTGAAAATACAGGGGACCTGATTTGGTGCAGCTCTTGTATATATAATAATACTTCATGGCAAAGGAATTGCAGTAAAATAATGCAATTCCAGTGTAAAAGGAGTGGGAGAGAGAAAGGAGGAGAAGAGCAATATTCTGCCATTCTTCAAAATAGGTGAAAAGGCTGGGCATGTGGACAGAGAGGTATTTGAGAAGAGGTTCCCTAAAAAATATGATTAGAGAGCTGCTGTGTACTGATACTGAGAAAGAGAGAAGGAAGCGCGACCCAGGAGCTGCCATATCATACTCAGAAGCAGCTTACGTGAGACTGTAATCATAGCTCAATAGTGGATTAAACTACAAATCTAACAGACTAGAACATAAACTACAAATCTCTGACACCGCCAAGGCATGCCAGATTTATTCATCCAAAGGCTCTTCGGTGCACTCATGGCTCCTGTCTGAACTATGATACCAGTCACTGCTAACTAGAGAAGGGAGAGGTGATCATTATACTCTATCCTGGTCATTTAGTATTAATCTATGTGAATTTGTCATGATGATGTGATTAATGCTGACCATCACTTGTGCTGGCACATTTAAGTTATGACATAGACCTTTTGAAGTAGTATAGAAAATGTCAAGCAGTGGGAAGGGGGGCAAAAAAATTAATATGGTGGCTTCAACTCTAGCTACTATGTAGGCATAATAAAACTACAGTTGATTGCTACTTCCTTTTATGTGATTCTTGGATAATGTGTAAAAGGTGCACGTTATGATTACCTGTTTCATATGTGGAGCTCAATGTCTTACTAAAATGGTTAACCAGATATTATATGTCAAACATAAAAAGAAGCCAAGAATTTTTTTTTTAAAGCCCATATTATTTTTCCTTCCTCTGACCCAATCTTATATGCAGTGCCCACAGTTATGTACAATTACAAAGAAACTGTGATGGGTTGTTGTTTGCTATTAAACAAATGCTGAAAATATCTATCTAAATGAACAAATGCTGAAAATAAGTATGCCATATCCATAGCTCCAATAAACTAAAGTACTGATGAAACTGAACTATAATATTTGGATATTTATATGAAATTTATTTATTTATTTATTTATTTATTTATTTATTTATTTATTTATTATATTTTTCAGTGTGTGTGTGTGTGTGTATACATGTGAATCTCAGGCAACCAATCTGAGCACAGCCTGGATTGACTACAGGAACGCCTATGACTCAATGCTGCACACATGGATCTGTGAATGCCTGGCACTATACAAAGTCAACAGGACACTAAAGACCTTCCTCAAGAACTCAATGGGACTGTGGAAGACAACACTGGAAGTCAACTCAAGACAGCTTGCACAAGTGGCCATCAAGTGCGGCATATACCAAGGTGATGCACTGTCCCCACTGCTGTTCTGCATAGGCTTAAACCCCCTCAGCCAGATAATCACAAGGACTGGATATGGGTACAAGTTCAAGAGTAGATTCACCATCAGCCACCTCCTTTACATGTATGACATCAAGCTGTGTGCTAAGAGTGAACAAGACATCGACTCACTGATCCAGTGAGGACATTGGGATGTCATTCGGACTGGAGAAGTGTGGCAGGATGATAGTAAGAGAGGGAAGGTAGTTAAGACCGATGGAGTGGAACTTCCAGTGGGCCACATAGCAGACATAAAGACCAGCTATATATACCTTGGTGTCCTACAGTCACATGGGAACCATGATGAAAAGGCAAGGAAGACAGTAACATCCAAGTACCACCAAAGGATAAGACAGGTCCTGAAGAGCCAGCTCAATGGGAAGAACAAGATCCATGCTATCAACATGTATGCCCTGCCAATCATCAGATACCCTGCCGGTATAGTGAGCTGGCCAAAGGAAGACATGGAGGCTGCTGATGTGAAGACCCAGAAGCTCCTCACAATGTATGGAGGTTTCCACCCCAAGTCCAACACCCAGAGATTGTACACCAGCCGCAAAGAGGGCAGGCGGGGTCTGATGAGTGTCAAAGCCACTGTCCTGGATGAAACCTGGAGTATCCAGGATTTCATCAGTAAGATGGCACCCAAAGATGAGCTGCTGAGAGAATGCCTCAGGCAGCAGCAGACAAGGCAGGAGGTTCAAGCAGAGGAAGTGCCATGGCAAGACAAGCCCCTGCATGGGATGTACCATCGACAGATAGCTGAGGTGGCTGACATTGGGAAATCCTATCAGTGGCTGGAAAGGGCCGGACTAAGAGACAGCACTGAGGCACTGATCATAGCAGCACAAGAACAGGCACTAAGCACCAGATCCATAGAAGCAGGGGTCTACCACACTAGACAGGACCCAAGGTGCAGATTGTACAAAGAGACCTCAGAGACAGTCCAACACATAGTGGCAGGGTGTAAGATGCAGGCAGGAACGGCACAACCAAGTAGCTGGCATTGTGTACAGGAACATCTGCACAGTGTATGGGCTAGACCCCCCCCCCCCCCAAGTCCAGATGGGAGATTCCACAGAAGGTTGTGGAGAATAACAGGGCTAAGATCCTGTGGGACTTCCAGATCCAGACGGACAGGTAGGTACTGGCCAATCAACCAGACATCGTGGTAGTAGACAAAGACCAGAAGACAGCGATAGTGATAGATGTAGCAGTGCCAAGTGACAGCAACATCAGGAAGAAGGAGCATGAGAAGCTGGAGAAGTACCAGGGCCTGAAGGAGGAAATAGAGAGGATGTGGAAAGTAAAGGCCAAAGTGGTCCCAATGGTGGTAGGAGCACTCAGGGCTGTGACTCCTAAGCTGGGAGAATGGCTCCAACAGATCACAGGAACAACATCTGAGCTCTCTGTCCAGAAGAGTGCAGTGCTGGGAACAGCTGAGATACTGTGCAGAACCCTCAAACTCCCAGGCCTCTGCTAGAGGACCCGAGATTGAGGATGACACATACCACCCATAGGGGTGAGAGGGGATTTTTTTTTTTTTAATGATTAGCTTATTTAAGTGTTCTAAAAGTCTCCCTACTGAAAGAATCACACAGGACAAAACTTAACTGTTTAACATGTACAGTGTATTAATACATCTACTTACCTGTTTAGCAGAAGCAAATGTTCTTCTCAACCCCTCTAAAAAGCCCCTTTCCTTATTGCCTGCTTCACAGATCTAACAGTAAATATACCCATCATTTAGTCCTCTTCAAAGTGGTTGCCATATTGATTTTTCTGAAAATGTCATGCGTCTTCAGTGTGCCCTACTGAAGACTTAAGGGGAAAAAATGAAGGATGTTCTCTCTTCCTTACTGGGCATGATTGTGAAACACAGCAGATTGAGACATCCTTCTGCTAGAAATTAATTTACCCCTACATAGCTGAAGTGCGCAATCCAGGATGTTTTGGTCAGGTGCCCTGGCAATCCTATTTTTAATAGCTCCAGCTTCCAGGAAGGAAGCAGAAAGTTGGTTACTGGTATTTCTTCATCCCTCCCCCCATAAGTGAAAAAAGACTCTGCAGTAGTCTAATTATGAATGATTCCACAAATAACAAAATCTCAATCTCTCTCTCTCTCTCTCTCTCTCTCTTTCTTTCTTTTTACCCTATTTGGCTGTGAAGGGCATTATAGCTGAAAAGGTAACAAAGACAAAATGCCTGGAGAGCCCAACTCTCTAGGACTAATGTCATGAGTTGAGAAAGCGACCATGTAGCCAACTGGGGGAGTCATTTTAGTGAGTAAAGGTAACAAAGACAAAATGCCTAGAGAGCCCATCTCTCTAGGACTTTGTCATGAGTTGAGAAAGGGACCATGTAGCCACCTGGGGGAGTCACTTTAGACCCAAACAAATCCAGGGATGTTTGAGGCCAAAAGTAACCCCCTCATTTAATTCTGTATTGCTGTTTGTGTAAACACTAATCCAAGTGATCCATTGTGTGAATACTATCATTTAATCAATAGATGGGCTAGATGTAATGTTATCTGAACAGACTGTTGTGTTGTTATTATGTTCTCATTGGGAAAATACATTATTTTACAGTAATGTAACATCTGCAAGGAAACAACCAAGCTTCTTACATTTTTACTCTAAAACTTCCAAGACCCTTTAGTTCATGTTTGTTTATTTATTAGATTATATCCTTTCTTTCATTCAGAAGTTCAAGGTAGCATACATCATGTTCTGTCCTCCCATTTTTCCCCATGAAAACAAGTCTGTGAGGTAGCATGGACTGAGACTGATTTGCCCAAAAGAACTTGGTGATCTTTCCTGGTTGGGGGGGGGGGGGCAGGCTATAATCTGGGTCTCCCCACTCCTACTCTAACAGCTTAACCACTGTACCACTGTTGGTCTTGCAGAAGATATAAAAATAACCTTGTGCCCTTGTGCAAATCTCAACACGTGGAGCCCTTGGTGCTCTCTGAGCTTGGTTGTTTCCTTGCAGGTGTTACATTACATTCATTCATTACATGGGTAATGAAACATCTGCAAACAAATAGCCAAGCTCAGAGAGCACCAAGGACTCCACAATTCAACCCTGAGCTACCTATATTCTCTTCTGTTGAAATCTCAACATGACTGTTCAGGGACAGAAAATCTCTACTGTGATAGGAAACAGTAGGTAAGGTACAGATGTCTAATGTGATGGAACCTGAAAGAGTTTATTTATTTATTTATTTAGATTTACTAGGCTACCTGACTCCTTAATGACTTTGGGCAGCTTAAAATTAAAAAGAGTAAATAGCATATATTACGAAAAAGAAAAAACCCTACAACCAACCAGAAGGCTAACTCTATACCACAAGACTCAAACCCATAGGGCCTCCACAACCACCCAACCCCAAGACCTGGAAGATCCACATTTTTAACAGTTTTTTTTAAAGCCCTTAGGGGAGGAGCTATATGAATCTTGGGGGTGGGGGGGTGGGAGGATATGGAAGCAGATAGTATGGAAGCAGATAGTTCCAGATGGTAGAGTGAGAAAAAATAATACCACATGGCAATACTCATATATGATATTACATGCATACCACCCGCAATTCCAAATGTGACTGGGTTTTATTAAGCAGAGAATAATAGTAAACTAAGTAGGTAATAATAATTGAGGAAGAGAACCTCTGGGCATATATAGTGCAAATTCTTCTCACTTCTATGCCATTATGATCTTCATACATATAATACTTAGAATTGACGCCTAATGTACACGCACTTTAAAATTTCTGCACCAACTTTTCCAGAGTTAAAAGTTCGTCCAGGTCAGCATTAAGTACAAAGCCATGCAGTCCCCACCACTAAAATATCCATTTTAGTTTCCATTCAGTACAGTAATTGTTCCCCAAAAGCCTGATCTGTCTATATTTCTCACATCCATTTTGAGATTTATTTTCCCTGACATGGCACATTCTGCCTTCTTTTCCCATCCACTTAGCTTTTGATTGCATCCATAGGAAGGATGGTTATTGTAAGAATTAAGTACCCAACACGTCACAAAAAATAAAATTAAAAATTAAAAAATACTACACTCCTGGTTCTACTATTTCCTTATCTTCCACTTTTGCTAATTTTGAAGCCATTCCCTCCTTTTCTTCTTTTGTTTAAAAACCTACTACTATAGTTGGTAGAGATACCTTTGAGGGTATGACTTGATGTTGTACCGAAAAATAGAGAAGATGAAAGCCAGCAAGCACTTTCCAACTCCAAATTCCATCCGATTCTCCTCCCCTTACTATTTGCCTTAGAAGAAGGAAAGATCTCAACTAGCTAATTTGCATTTAATATTGAAGGTTTAAGGAAAGCAGCACAGAGCAAAGTGATGAAACAAATGCAGCTTTTTTTAAAATGTATTTTATCCTAATTTCATTGTTTCATTCATATGAGATAATTTTCAGCAGCTTTTCATTTTCCAGTTTTCATTCAGTTCATATTTTCATGATATCCAGACTGATTGATCATCAAGTTGACTCAGAATTTATGACAGCTGAAGGCCAACAAATCTGAAAGACATCAGTCTTGAAAAGGGGAATTTACAGCTTATAATCAGCAGTAACAACTCGATCACCAGACCTTTTTCAAGAAAAAAAGAATGTTTTCACTTAATGTACACAAAACAAACATTTTTTTTTTCATTTCTTTTCTTTTACAAATTATGTTCCATTAATCTTGTAGCTCTGTAACACAAGGAAAAAAAAGTGTCACTTTAGTTGGAAATAGACTGAAGCATAGTCCTTTTCCCCAATATGCAACATAATTTTGTTTTCAGAAGGCAGATTGATAAGACTCCAGCTGTTTCAAGAAAAAAACGGATATATATGTAGCACAACTCCATGACAACATTTATTATTTTCAGGTTTTTAAAAATACACTTGAATTTTTGAAAGAAAACACACTAAAAAAAGCTTAGATCCATCACTATGTCTCTCATACTGAAATTCTATGAACTAAAACAAATAACCCAGCTTTGGCATGTTACTGCTTATAGCTGTGATCTAATAGCTGTGTTGAATTCCATGGGACTTCTTTTGCAATAAAAATGTATAAAATTGAGCAGCATGAATCTCTAATGTTAACTTGCAAAAGGGAGATTGATTGATTACATGCTATCAAGTCGGTATCAACTCTTAGCAACCATATAAATTTTCTCCGTGACAATCTGTCCCTAATCTGGTCCTTCAGGTCTTCTAATGGTGCATCCATGGCCACTGTAACTGAATCCATCCACCTTGCTGCTGTTCATCCTCTCCTTCCACCTTTCCCAGCATTAGAGCCTTCTCCAGAGCCTAGGTCTTCACATAATGTGAATTTAAGCTAGGTCATTTGTGCTTCGAGTGAGAACTCTGGGTTGATTTGTTTGTTCCATTTGTTTCTTTCCTTGGCTATCCATGTTATTCTCAGGAGTCTTCTCCAACATTAAAGTTCAAAAATGTCAATTTTCTTTCTATCCTGCTTCTTGGCAACTATTGTTATCTAATACAGTCTGGATAAAATTTGTCCCAAATTATGGCAGTGTACAAAATGATCTATCCTGAGATGCAGTGGGGAGATTTGAAGCTAAATTTGGGAAAGGGGAATGGAATTTTACATATACTTTTGACTATTTCACCTTCTATTAACCCTCAAACATTTCGCAGTTTTCCATTAAGGGGGGTGGGGGGAAACAGCATTGCTGAGAGAGAGGGAATCCTTGGCCTGGATTATATGAGTAAGAAGAAAGAGGAGAGAGCTCCATCTTACAAAGACCTTCAAAAGGGCACAACTTCAAGAATATGTGTAAAAGAAGAAAATAAAAACAAATGGACTTTGCCATCTAGAACTCTCTCAATTCATTCTGTCATGCTTGAAAGAAAGGTGTAGCAGACATTCTGCTCTCATCTAGAGAGAGGAAGTGGGTATCTTGCTTGCTCCTGGCACTGTGTATTAAAAATTAATTCACATAAATATCTTTCACAGCTAAGAGGGTTAATTATATTGCATCCATTTAGTTTCCAAGCCATTAAATAAAGATTTTTTTCATTGATTTACAGATTACAGGTTGGTGCCCTGTTGCAGCAGCATTTCTTCCTGTTTCCATTTTCTGCTCCAAACATGGCTTCTTTTCAGAGATCAGTGCCGATCTTTGTAAAGCAAGAAAGAAATGTGAAGGGTTTCAAACCTCAAGCTTTCAAATGTTAACATTTTTAAATATTTGTGGTAAATACTACTTTAAAAAGCCTCAGAAAGCTAGATATCTCAGAATGCCTGCAGAAATACAGATGACCAATATATCTACTATTCAGATTGCAAGCTGCTATGTGACCTGCATGTCTAGGCTTTTGACATGAAATCCATTGAATAATTGGATTCAATCTTTAAAAAGACAATGAGATTTGATAGTAGTGGGAAAAATTCAGCTGCTCAGTTGGAATGATAGCAGATCAAGACCAGATTTAAGCAAGATGCTGACTACTGGTGTAGGCATTCTGCAAAGTGTATTTCATGTTAAAATATACTTACATGTGAAAATGCCTTATACCAGCTCAAACCATGGATCCTTCTAGATCAGTATTCACTGTCTGGCAGAAACCCAGCAGCTTTTAGTCAGAAGTCTTTTCCAATCCTAGTTGGAAATTCTGAGTTTCATACTGGAACTCTTTTGAATGTAGGACATACATTCTATCCCTTAGCTACTAAATTCTTCAGAGGGTAACATCCATCAGATAATTAAACATGCTGTATCTGCTTGTGAACACTACTTACTTTTGTGTGTGTTTGTGCCTTCAAGTTTGTGTTGACTCCTGGTGACTGCCTGGACAAGTCCCTGTAGTTTTCTTGGCAAGATTTCAGAAGTGGCTTGCCATTGCCTTCTTCCTAGGGCTGAGAGAGATTGACTGGCCCAAAGTCACACAGCTGGCTTTGTGCCTAAGGCAGAACTAGAACTTACAGTCACCCAGTTCCTACCCTGGTGCCTTAACCAATACACTAAACTGGCTCTCTACTTACATATACATTACTTTAAACACTACATCTAACAAGAACACTAGGAGGAGAGAATGATTTTGCTTGAACTTTGTAAGATGACAGTTACTGTAAGTAAGCTGTCAAGTTTGGTGCAACGATTTCTGAAACAATTCACATGATATCATTTGTAGGACTGGGTTTTACATAAAAGTGAAACATCAGAAATAGGCAATTAACATACAGTAGTTCCAAAATTGTAGACACATTTAAATTAAGGCATCAGTAGGCATCCTCAGGTGATGGGAGGACATCACTAGTTTGTTGATATACATTATTAAGCAGTGTTTTGTGACAACAACAACCAAAAAAACATTGGTTAAGATACAGAAATCATTCCAGCAGTTCTTAGAATAGGGTAAGAGAAATTCTAACAATCTGTAGAACAGAGTATGAAGGTTGGAATCAACAAAAGAAACATTGATATTCCAGATGATGGTTGTTGCTATTCCAGACACAAAGGAGAAATGGTAAACTTTTCCTATCAGGGTTTTGTAAAGATTTACTACAAAGATTTGATTAGAAGATGCAATCAAATCACAACTTTGAAATAATTCAAATCAGGTGTGCCTTCAGATCAGCTTGGCAATTCAATGGACTTTGTACAGGTACAAATACACTTTTTAGCTATCTGATTTGTTGATTCAAATCAGAATCAATCTGACTCTTCAAACTGACCCAAATTTGATCAATCAAATTTGATCAATCAAATTAATGACTCGGATTGGATCGTGATGATTCACACATCCTTACCTCTTACCATTCTGTCTGCCAAAGGACTTCTGTGAATGTTCCCTAAACATTTGTCACCAGTGCTGGGATTCTGTACTGTGTTTCTAATTTTAGCATTCCAGGCTCTTACTGGCAACTCTACTCAAAGTATCCTAGAGTTTTCTTAATGACTGCACAGTTTTCCGTGCAGAATAAACTGGCATCTTCTTAATTTCTAGATAATGTAAGATGCCCTTTCTTGCTTAGTCAACTTTATTACCTGTCTCATTCTCTTCCACTGACAGAATTTAAGCTTTTGAAGTTTTCTCTACCATCTTATATGCTAATATATTAGGAGATCAAGCACTGCGATCTGCACTTCTTGCAATAAATAATAGAGCCTCAGCATAAATGGGAAAAGGCTCGGCTTCAGTTCAAAGGCAGCATATCTTGGTCTGATGAAAGGGAAAGAATCTCTAATTCTCCTATTAATAAAAAGCTTCAAATTCTACTAACGTATGAAACCATAAATTGTGTCTTTCATTCCAATACCATTTTGAGAGAAAGAAAGTATGAATGAAAATCCTTATAGAAACTGTTCACTTAGAACTAAACCAATTTACTTTCAACAATCTCCTAGAGGCACTCATTCCTTATGAATGGCATCCAGCATGAAATATGTATTGCAGCCCTAAACTGATTTTCCTAGGCCTATATTTTATTTAAGACAGAGACATGTTTGGGAGTGTGCGTGTTTGTGCTCACTGATAGACCCAGGAGGACAAAATCAAAAATAAGTAGTTTGGACTTGAAAATTTGGGGTTAGCAAGGCTAATCTGGCTGTCCCTCTGTTTTAGCTTTGATCAGTTGGGACTTCTTGGTTTTTATTATGATGAACTTGTATCAGGATTGCTGAGCAGGATTCAGGCCAAGCTAACAGTCAAGCTACTGGGCTTTGGGTGGCTGGCTGAGTCACTGCTGCCAGAGAGTAAGGAAGAGCAGCAGGTGAGAGCCCCCCAGCATCCTTTCAGACAGGAGGGAGGTGACAGCCAGCAGAGAAGCCAGCTAGAGCTTTTCCCCCTCAGGAAATGTCCATCCCATTTCCTATTTCTTGGGGAATGCAGGAAAAATTGAGAAACTGAATTATTCCAGAGACCTTTTCTTAAGTTTATATTTTATGCAGACTTGCTTTCTTGTTGTTTGGGTTTCTCTTATTTTATCTTTGTATTCTGGTTTATACTGTTCTGTGTTGCAGTTTTATGTGATTACTGGGTTTAGGATTGGTTTTAACCTGATTGTGGATGATTTCATTCTTATTTTGTATGTCCTGTAAGCCACTGAAAGCCACTTTGATTGTGGTGGGTAGAAGTTCATTAAATAAATAAATAAAAATTGGCAAGATGACAGGCAAAGTTTCATCATGTAAGCCCTGCCCACACATTCAGAATAGGTGAGGTTTCCATCAGGGCCCTCCCCTGCAGTCACCACTGAAGACTGTGTAAACAGGCTTACATTTACACTATGAGACTTTCCCCTTTTCTTCTTTTATCTGTAGCCCCTCAGATCTCATCTGCCAAGCCTCAAATATTAATGCATCCAGTATCCATTGCCTGAAGAATAAACCATGATGATTTGAATATATTAATGCAGCTGGTATCACAGCTAGGCTGTTCCCTTTCTTCCTGTCATAGATAATGCTTTTCATCAATCTGTCAGTAAGTATGCATTTAACTGCCAATGCTTTCATTTGTTTCTCCCCCACATATCCCTATCAGCAAATCTTTTGAAAGCGGGTCCCAAGAAGGAATTAGGTGACTTGATCTGGGGCTACTCAATGTACATAGCAATAATGGGTGTCCTGGCTCCTCAGCCTAGAGTCACAAAGCAAGATCGAGGATCAGCAACAGCAGGAACAAATTCATTAGACAAAGTCATAGTCGTCTTCTACTCCAAATTCAATTAAGAAAAAGTTCTTACTGGTAACCAAAGTTCAAGGGCAAGGAAATTCACACTGTCGTTTCCAACAAGGATCAAAGTAAATCTTCAGAGCTTAAACCAAGATATGAAATATTCAATGTTGGCTTGCCATAGAGTGTTTTCCAAGCATCATACTGTATTTGGGTAAGTAATTAAATATAGGAAGCTCCCAGCTTTGAGCAAAGTCCAGCTGGCATTGATTCCCAAGGCTAGATTACTCAATGTCTACTTCCAAATAGTCTATTTTGTACCAGAGATTGCCGCACACAACCTACTACTGCTGTAGCTCTCTTACCTCTGTATCAATATATGAAGGCAATGGCATTCCTAAAGGAGTGATAGTGGTTGGGACTTTGATTCAAAGTCTTTGTCTTCAGGGACACTTAAATGCACTGGGCTGTTATTCTGTGTCACCAGTGGTCCTGCTATTTGCTTCTGCTTTCTGCTTCAGCTCTGAGAAATACCTTGTCTTATTCTTCTCATTTGAAGGTGACTTCTAAATCAGGTGATAAAATTGTCTTTTTATGTACCTTTCAATGTACTCAATCAACAGATTATTACATAGCAAAGGCCACTTCAGTCTGCCTCTACAAAGCAATTTCACAGCAAACCCATTTGTCAGCTATTTTCATGGAAGAGACCCAGAATGGTAGAGATATAATGGAGACCACCATAGCAATCTCAACAACAAACTAACTAGAGATATTGCAACTGCTCTGTGGGCATGGCCTTGGGCAGGTCTTGTTAAGCACCAGCATTCTGTCTAGGGACTCCACTCAATTATAATCCAGCCCTCCAAACAATCTGTAAGGCTTTGGATTTTGGATGAGGAGAAAAGTGCCCTACTCTGACTAATTTTACCCTTATTATGGGCTAGGCCAGCTGCCAGTGCAAAACCAAAACAAAACAAAATCTGCTTCTAATGCCCTGTTCCCACTTCTAATCAGTCTATGTGAAAGTGAGGAAACACTCAGCAGACTAACTCAGTTTCTAAACCATTTTTAGCAATTTGAAATATATCTCTAATAACCCCAATTTTGGCCTAAAAGTCTCAAATTGTGCAAAGCAACCCAGCTGTAATAGGAAATTATAAATTCACTGACCAGGGATGAAGAAGAAACTAACAAAACATACATTTGTGAAAGAGCTAATTGGGGCTAGTTGTGATATTGGGCAGAACGGTCAGCTTGGGCAGGGGATGCTGCAGGTTAAGTGGGGAGAGAAGGCCCACCCGTTTGTACCTTTATTGCAATCAGGTCAGAGGCAACAACCTGAGGATGGGGTCCAAAAGGTCCAGATGGTGGCCATGACCATATCACTGAAGCTTCATTCCTTTTTTATGCTCATTACACATGTGACACACATAGAAAATGGAGTGGGCTTCAGTTGTGTGATCAAGGCCACCATCTTGACTTATTTTACCCCTTGGCTGGGTCTAAATCAGGTGTTGTGGAAGAGAAAAATCTCTTTGCCCATGCTGAAGCAGGATTCAGTGATAGTCTTGGGGCTTCCACATATGGAATTATGTACTGGCGTGGGGTGGGGTGGGTTGGGGTAGGGTAGGGAACCTGTTGATTTTTCTCCTAGCCCTGAATCAAACTCATAGTGAAAGGGTTCAGTCTAGCCTTGCATCTAAAAACCTAGAATAAATTAAGTCATTTTTCCTAGACAAGAAATACCATAACATTGGGAACATTATAACAAAGTCTTATACTTCCACACACTATTCTTTACATATGTCTGAGAAAGAACTTTATTCACAGGTAGATTTACATGGTAGCAGGTAGTGAGCTCTGCTTCCTATTAGTACATAGTGATATTACATAAACTGGTTACTGTGTACTCAGATGTATAATTTCCAGTAAATATAAAACTGTGAAGAGAAAAGATGAAAATAATGTACAGGCTAACTGTTGTGCAGTGAACTATCCAAGACAATAAACTACTTCACTTGGTTCATTAAATGGATTTCATAAGAACTAAAATCAAAGATAAGGTGAGGACTAGGGATATAATAAAAACAGTATAGTTATTATAGCACAAAATTTCCATGGACTAATATACTGTCCAGTGGAAGATGATTTAGTTTATATAGGAAAGAAATCAATAAAGTATCTTATAACATATCACCAGACCATGTTCTGTTTTGTATTATTATTATTATTATATACTTGAATGCATAGAAAAATTATTTTTCAACTTCACACTGCTATGAGCCATATTCTTCTCTGTTCTCTAAGCTACAATGCACTCTGCATGGGGCTGCCCTTGAAAAGTACTTGGAAACTATGGTTGGTATAAAATGTAATGTTTTGCCTGTTGGCTGTTGAGACCCACTACTCCCACAGAATACTGTTGCTGTGGACTTTACATGGGCTATCAAGAAGCTTCTGGGTACAATTCCATGCTGGTGAATGTTGGTCCCTGAGTAGGTGCAGGACTGCCTGCTCCAAATAGAATCTACCCATCCAATCGAAACATGTTGGGTAGGAAAGCTGAAGGTTTCTCCCTGAGTGATATTCGGGGGAGAAGGAGAAACTAGTGCTTTTCAGCCAAGGCACCAACCTCTGGAACAGTCTCTTCCTGGTGACACCCTTGCTGCTACTGTTCAGGAAGAATGTTAAAACTAAGCTGTTCAGAAGAGCTTTTGAGAGTGGTGATCACTAACTGTTGGCATGCCCTGCAACAATACAATAAATGTTATAACTTAAGGAAATTCAGAAAGTACTACTCTGTTTTATTGTTACTGTTGCTGTTGCATGATACTTCTTGTTTTTTATTGTAAGCCACCAGGAGTCTTCTGGGGGAGATTGAAGGGAAGTTAAGGGGGAATATGGGTGTACAGAGTAAGACACCCGTTTCAGACCTTGAACAAGAAAGCCAACATCCATCTCCCAAGAAATCAGGCCAGCTCAAATTCCAGTAAGTGGTCAGGAGAATGGAAATGCACTGAATACATAAGGGAAAATTAAACTAGCTGGGCATTTTTCTCTTCCAGAGTGAATCCCTGGGAATTACAGAATGATCAAATTCTCAGCCACATGCCTCTTTTTCTACTTGCCCTGAATTACAGATATTAATCAAAACTGCAAAAAAGATGGTTAATTATTAATTGGAATGACTTTGAATTGATTTTCAATTACAGGATATTGTTTTTGTTGACTTTCCAAAAAGGCTGCAGGAATCCCATTAAATCTGAAATGGTCATCATTAATTACCACTAAAACACATGCACACAGAAGCAGTCTCTGCTGGTTGGCAACAGTGAATTCCATTATCCTTTCCCATTAAATTTCATTCATTTCAGGCAATTCCATTTCAATCCCCCCGTAACAGCTACCTGGCATATCAATACCCTGAGGTTTTCAGTTTGACAGGAGCACAACCTACCTGCCAACACCTGTTCTGGCACATTTTCGAGTTTGAAACATCAGTTGATCTTCCATACAGGCTGAAGGAAGTAGCCAATTCACTTAAACAGTGATTTTTAGAGACGAGTAATTTCCAGGCATGCATTAAAGATCCTGACACTTCAGAATTCTGACACTTGAAAATGTAATGCATTCAGGGAATAAAAATAACTCCCTTTCTAAAGTACCTTTCTAAAAATAAACACACAGCAGCTTCTCCCCCAAAGGATTTATTCCATACTCAACTCTTTCTAAATTTTCTTTCTACAATGTGTACATATATACATTAAAAGATTATAAGCTGCACACAGGAAATCACACTCCCTAGTTCTAGGTTAATAAACCCAAATAACTGCTCTTGTAGGGTTTGTCACTTCACCTTACAAATAAGAATTAGAATAACAATTGCTGGATACATATATTGAAAAACCAGAGGAAAATAATAGACCCACCATTATTCAGATGTTTGAGATTGCATAGGAGAATTCCTACCTGTTGAATGATTAACTAATAGTGGCTGGAAACAAGCAGTTTACAACAAGCTCTTTCTCCTAGGACTTTCCCCCACTTACTTTCGATCTCTGCGCTATGAGCAAGCAAGGGCCACACTTAAGCAATGTCTATTCGACATACCCTGTCAAATGGATGCTGGTAATATCACTCAGCTTCCCATGGCAGGTAGCCAGAGATACACTCTGGCCCCAGCTACGTATCTCACCCAGCCTAATATCCCGAATCAGAGAAGGACCTTCACTTTAGCCCAGTGTAATGCTTTTCCTTCAGCGCATCTAGCTGGAAGATGCAAAAAGAGACCATATCTGTTATGCGTATGTCCCTGAGATTCAGGACAGATCAAAAGTATCAGACATGTTCTTCTGTCTTGCCAGTTCTATACAGAACCTCGAAATGTCCTAATTACCCCACTACTGACTAGAAAAACAGGATCCCCCAATCAACAGTAGAAGCGATTTTTGCTTTCTGACATCCACCCTGAAATAACACGCAAGGTTGCCAGGTTTTACATGGCAGCCTACCAAATCAGGGAAAGGATAACTAAGGGCAACTGAACTTGCCTGAGTGTGGATAGCCAGAAATGACCCAGCCTCAGCATTAACCACTGGCTGCTTTTATGCATCGGTGTGTACATGCCACATCAGCTATTATAAGTTGATTATGTTCAAATCCCTTTTGGAAAATTTTACTGAATTGCTAACATTACATTTTAAAGTCCTTTATGGAGTAAGTCCCTGCAGGATGGCTTCAGGTAGAACCAACCTGCATGGTTCATTATCCCAAATGGGAATGCTGAGCGTGATGGCCATGGGAGATCAAGGAAGGAAATGAGAGTTAGTTTGGTCTAGTGGTTAAGGCACCAGTTAGAAAGCAGGAGGCTGTGAGTTCTGGTCCTGCCTTAGGCATGAAAGCTGGCTGGGTGACTTTGGGCCAGTCACTCTCTCTCAACCCAACTCACCTCACAGGGTTCTTGTTGTGGGGGAAATAGGAGGAGGAAGGAGTATTAGGTATGTTCACCACCTTGAGTTATTTATAAAAATAATCTAAAAAAGAAAAAAGTGGGGAGACAGTAAGATGCTTCTTCACATAACCCCACACACCCCAAATTTACCTCCGGACATCTGCATGGCGGTCTCTCTGATAGCCTTTCAGATGACAGTTAAGACTTGATGTTCCACAGAAAGTTTAAGAGATGAAGAACAGGTTGGGGGTGGTTTACTTTACTATGTTTTTCTAAAATAATTTTTAAGGTTTATGCAGCTCTGTAAACCACTGTGAATCTGTGTGGTAGAAGAATGTGGTAAATAAATAAATAAATAAAAATGTATATATTCCTTGAAGCTCCCCAGCACCTTATTATACTGAAATGCAACAGACAGAATTTCCCATTTTAAAATAACCAGTAATATAGCAAATCTCAAAACACTGGTGCTCAACGTTCTGCAGGTTGTAATTCTTTGCTGTTGTATTGTGTTGCAATCACAGAAAAAAATTGTTATATATGTGTACATGTTATGTAACTTAATCAGGCCAGGTAAATTAATAACACATTTTCTAAATTGCTAATACAAATGTTATGATAAAGAAATGAATATTTCTTTCTTGGTGATTTTGCATAAACACTCAATATAGGGACATAAAGCTCAATGTTTTCCACAGCTAGATGCATTCTTTCTGCATATTTAAATGGTTTCTTTCCATTCCTTTTGGGTTAAAGACTGATAAAATGAAATGCTAATTCAAAGTCAGAAGAGATGTGAACACACAAAGGATCATATTAGAAAACAACTGGCATTTTCCCCCAAGTTGGAAATAATTCTGGTTTTTTAGTCATTCCTACATCCTGCCCCCAAATAAAACTCTATATGTGATTCTCCAAACACTCTTCCTCCCAGATATTGGTGTTCACATGTATATTTCCTCTTCTGAATAATGTCTTTGTTCTCTCTCTCCATGTGCCAAATACAGGGTAGAGAGGAACTCTTTCACAATTTGCTTTGATTGATTGATTACTTCCTTCCAGTGATCACTGTCACAGATTTCTAAATAGCATGCACAATCAGACACTAACACTAACCCTAAACAGTAATTTCAGGTACAGGGTCATCTCTGGGGGCTCTCTCTTCTCCACTCAATTCTATACAAGGCCCCAAAAAGACCCTGAGAAGAGAATTTATCCAAGAACACAGAAGTTGTTTCCTGTAATCTTCAACAGAAGAATCAAAGTCCAGTTGGTGCGCTTTTCACACATGGAGCTGCCCATATATTCATCTAAACTAACCAAGGCTTCTGATTCTAATTAATCCATTAATTCAAAATTATTGATTATAATTTGACTGGAAATTGACACATATTATTAAAATAATTGCATCTACTTTGATGTAATGTTAGGCCCTTCAGACAACTGTAGTTAGTTGCAAGTCAGGCTCCTTTAATGTCTACCAGAAAGTTGCTCTGTTCACACAAGGCCCAAATCCTTTTTGATGCATTCCTAGAGTTACTGAATAAATGGTTCATGATAGAAATATCTGGCACATTAATTATTAAGAAGCAGTATATGATGCAGTGGTTAAGATGCTGGATTGGGATAATAGGTATTCAGATTCAAACCAATCCTGTTTTATGAAAGCTCACTTGAGTCTTTGGACAGTCACTCTCAGCCCAACCTAACCTGTAGGATTGTTGCTGTGGGGGATATTAGAGGAGGGGGCACTATACATGCTGCCTTGAGCTCTTAGAGGAAAGATAGGATACAATAAATCATAGGAAATCAGGTCAAAACTATAATTTTGATGGAAATGATCACTTCTAACTTTGTTACCTCTGATGTAATACTATTAGGATAAGGCCCAAGCACATCCAAATCTATCTGGAAGAATAGATGTCCCATTGCCTTCATGTTTTTGTTTCTTAGCTATAAATCTATATCTATATCTATATAAAAGTTTTAGAGAGTCAGATCAAATCAAATCAAATATCTTTATTACAGTCTTTGACCAACCTTTGTAAAAATAAACAACATAACAATTTGTTATCAGGGGAACAGGAAAACAATAAAACAGTAAAACGATATAACTAATGACAAGTTTTGCACAATTGTATAACAAAATAAGGATATTTGGTCACCTGGTACTGTATGTGAGTGTCGAGTCAGCATCCCTTAGAAAGTAAGAAACATAAAATATATCAGTATGGCCCTCAAATTTAAAGATAAATGGAGAGATCAGAGCACATCTTGGGGCATCATAAAAAGGACACCATAAAAGGACATGAGCAAGGATTTCTACCTCCCTGGATCTACAAGGGCATTTAGAGAGTCAGTTTGGGGTAGTGGTTAAGGCATCAAGCTAGAAACTGGGAGACCATAATTCTAGTCCCACTTTAGGTACAAAGCCAGCTGCGTGACCTTGGGCCAGTCACTCTCTCTCAGCCCTAGGAAGCAGGCAAGGGCGAACCACTTCTGAAAAACCTTGCCAAGAAAACTGCAGGGACTTGTCCAGGCAGTCTCCAAGAATTGGATATGATTGAAGGGATTAAAAAAAATTAAACATTTAAAAAAAGAAGGTAAAAACGAATACATACAATATAAAGAAAAGAAAAAGAAAAAAGAAATCAGAGAGAAAGCTAAAAGTGTAAGGAAGGGAAAAAAGTAAAAGAAAAATAGAAAAGAAAGAAAAACAATAAAAAGAAGTGGCTTCCGATCTTCTTTACAGCAGTTATAAGTACAATTATAAATTTATCTCTTTCTCTAAAGTTATAACACGTCTCTCTTCTTTCTATAATCTCACCTGTCCAATCATCAAAACCATAAATTGTAAGTTCATTTTTGTTTCTGTTTTATGCAAAAAGTCTGTAAGGGTTAGGGTTAGGGTTTTGCTTCTTGGAGGGATGAAGCAGGTCCCTCCCCCATAGCCTTTTGTATCCTATACCACCTTCTTGTCAAACATTTTTTTTTATTGGCATTTTAAATATATGAATGCATAACTCTTGTAGTCACCTGGAAGGCCCCTTTGGTTAAGTCCAGCTTGTGGAATATGCAAGGACTGCTCCCACCCTTGTGAAATTGGTCTTTGGATGTGTGTAGATTTTCCCCAGCTTAATTAATTGCCAAAGACAGGTATTATAATGGTATGTGGGAATGACCTTGGGAGACAGGGAAAAGAGCCACAGACTAGACAATGGTCAGACAAGCGGCAGCTGAGCCCACAGAAGGAAGGTAGGTGTGGCAAATGTCTCAGAAGGGATCCTCCCTAGTTTCTTGGGCTGTAAAGGCCGGGGGAAAGAGTTGTACTTTCAGACTTGGATGATTCTGTTAATGTAACCTTATAATAAAGCTAGACCTAGTACTTCTGGGTGTGCTTCTTGTCTGGACTATTGTCAGGTTCAGCCCAAGAACTACAACGAGGTCATCCAGTACAGTTCAGATACTTTATTAGCTTGTACCTAATAGACAGAATCTCGCCAGACTAAACTTATCTATAACTACTATAGAATATACTCTGTGAGGCTCTAGGGAAGAGCCAGCCTCATCCTCTTCATCTTCCCACACTCTTGCTGTGGACTGTGGAGGCGCTTCCCTGGAATGTCTCTCCCCCCTCCTGACAACCTTGAAGCTCCATTCCAGAATCTTCCCCACTCATGCCATCCATCACAACTACCTCACAAGGCTGATAGCTATGAGGAGGGAACTTCCATTGGGCTTTTCCAAACTGGGGAGGGTGGGCAATCCAGGAGGGGTCAGGAGGAAGGGAAGACTTCACCAGAAGGCAAACCAGTAAGCAAGGCCGGAAACCCTGACTAGAGATATTTGAAAGGAATATTCAAGCACCTGGTGAAGACAATAGAAAAAGAAAAGCCTCTTTCACTGGAGAAGCAAATGTTTGGGAAACTATAAAGCAGATTTCAGCACAACGTTCACAAAATGAAATACTGTTTCATTCTTCAGTAGATGGTAAAATAAAAAGTTAATATTTTGAGGAAGATAAGATTATTAGTTATATTAAAGTTATATTAACTCTGAAACATCATTTTCCAGGAAACATCACATTTTCTCTGGCATTTATTTATGAGACTGTATATTTACTTTCCTCAAATCAAACACACATATTCAATACCTATTTCTGAAGCTCCAAATAAACTGCTTTTCAGAAAAATATAGAGATTATTTTTTTTCCGATTTGCTTCCAAATATGTTGATTTCTTTCCTTTTTTTAATGTTCCACACAAATTAATTTTGCTGCTATTAATATCTTGAAACATGACTTATCTTGCCAGCTGTAAATATATCTCTTTTACAATGCCAGTGTCCCTTGAATTTTGAAAATGATCTCCTAATATATGGGAGCTAATTAACTGCTTCTTTGTAGAGATAATGGCATTTGCAATGAGAACACTGGTGTTATTTTTTCCAATACTCCTCTAAATTGAAAAGCTCCAATAATTCATACTGTGATATGCTTTCCTATTATACCAAGAATTACAATAGAGAATTATTTTCAAAATTACCATCTTTAATTTTTTACAAGTTAGTGATCAAACTGAGATGGATAGGATATGCCTAGTTCTACCTTGTACCGAACAGACAATTACTGTTGAACAGATGGAAAAGATGTCCAAGGAAAATTTGTGCAACAAAAGATCCCTGGGGTTTGATTTAGTAACTGGGATACAGGAAGCTTGATAATAGGGAGTTCAGTGTATGGGAGCTCCTCTGGATTCCAAAATGGATACCTTTATGGATCCACAAATGTCCATTTGTCCACCCAATGGACAAATCATGGATGTTAGAAGATGGGGCTGGCCAAATACCTGATCTTGGGCAAGGTCAGCACTATGAGTCTAGTGTCACTTCTCAAAATAAATATTCCACTGTAATATTAGAGTGGCTAAAACTACTAGAAGAAAGTGAAAGGGAAAGATCAAATTGAGGTTACTCCTCCCTAAAAAAAAAAAAAGACCTACTTTATTGACTGAGTGAGTGAGTGAGTGAGTGCGCATTTATAGACTGAGGAAATTGCAACTCACACCATCTTCCTTCCTGGCCAAGTGGTAAATGAACTCCTTCTGAAAACAAAGAAGTAAAAATTATGTCCCATAATTTCTAAACAATGTTCTCAAGTCTACACAATGATTTAACAGGTTTGTGATAAAAATATATTGATCAAATTGAGTTAGGGACTGAACTGATACTTTGAGTCACCCAGTTCATCTTGGATGCAACTCAGAAGATTTTCCTCTCTTACTTACTAGGATGGAAAACCTACAAATGTCCAGATTTTAAAATAAAAAGAAAAGTAGAGAAACAATATGCCCTCTGGCAGGATAAGGGCTGCCTGGGCTCATAGAAAGAAGTGCAGGGACTTCAAAGTTTGGATTCTTTGCATTTTGTTCTTTTATAAAACATGCCATGTGACTGTTTTTGTTTCAGGATAGAATTACGTACTATGAATAGTTATAGATGCCCCTCATGTGGGGATCAGGTCTGCTCAGTTTCTGAATAATATGGGTGGATACTTTTGTTTGTGGAAGAGGGGATCTTTGGAGTTTGGGAAGAGTATTAAAAATATTCAGTATTTTCATTCCTTGTTTGATGTGACATGTTAATTAAAAACTTGGGTGCTGAAGCCAGGATGTTAGATGGGCTTGTCCTGGGAGGTAGAGTATATGTTGGTGTGCCCAACTGTGTGTTTTGTTGTCATTCTTGATTTTGGGCTGTGTTTGTTGTTAGGGTTACAACAAAATTGTGTTGTATTTTGCTGTATGCCACCCAGAGTCACATTCTTATAAGTGGGGCGGGCAAACAAGACTATGCCTGGAGCTTAGATCTTTTAGCAGTTTGATCAAACCTCCAATGTGATGTTTCGAATTGAATTGATGGTACAACTGTCAGACACCAAAGTCATCTCCTTTCTCCAAATATTAAATGAATGCCTCCCTTTCTACAGGCCAAAGGGCTTGCAAAGCCTCAAGACAGGGAAATGCCAAACAGCAAGGTGAGATATAAATATACTTGATGCAGGTCACATTTTAAGGATTTTGCTTCACCTTGTGGGCTGTTGAATGCGTACCAATACTTTTTATTAAACAAATGTATGCCAAATGTTTAATCTACATATACAGAGATGCAAAACATTCTGACTAATTTGCACCCTCTTTCCATATGACCAAAATTGGTTTGGTTCTGACTATCAAAGCCAAGAAGAGTACTTAAGGTTTTGTCTTAAATGGTTTGTTTGCCCTTAAAGAATTTCAGCTTTCAGATGCCTTTTACCCAGAAATCTATCCTTCTTAAGAAAAAGATGGGTGTTGCCCAAACTGGGAGGAATTTCTTCTTGTACCTATCTGTTCCCACTCCATTCAGAATGACGTATCATCAGATTAATCTGAGAATCTAGTTTCTTTTCTTTTATTTTATTTTACTTCATCTTTAAAAACTGTACTTAGGCTTAAGATAAAGTTGTTTTCTCAAAGGACATGCATGTGTTCAATTTTATCTAAATAATTCCTTATCTAGAATATGAGATGAAAAAAAGGTTGATGCAAAATTGTTTTCTTTATCCTCCAAACAACAGAGATTTCAAGAGACAATTTGCAGTTAGAGTACAATTCCTCTAATTAAAAGTAAACATTCTTTCCAAGTGCTCTTAGCAAATAAAAGTAAAGATATCTTGAGGAAAATTCCCCTTTATCAAGAAATTTGCTCTTTAGTTTGCCAGCTTAGCTACAAATACTTTAAAGGCGTAAAGTGATCCTGCAGCACAAATATATAAACAAATCTGAAACCTTCACTCAACTATTCTAAAGGGTGGAAAATGTGTGAAGGTAGAAAGATATTTATCTGTACTTTCCAAATTTATTTTATATCTATATCTATCTATAGAATTATTTATGTCTTCATTGTATTTTAATTAAAATTGCTATTAAAAAGTCCAAGGATCAGATCTACATTATTAAGTGGATTCACAGTATTACCTGATATATCTGGTTCTCAGTTACAACAGTATGGTTCTAAACTCTAAAGACTAATTTTCTCAGGGACATTAGATGATCCATGCAAGCATCTGAGCTCAAACAATAAGTTTTAAAAGTATACTTTTTCAGGGAAATCTTAAAGGGGTCAGATGTTAATGTGTTGTTGGGGGGAGCTTTATATGTGGATGAGAGAGAGAGAGAGAGAGAAGGGGAAGGAAGTGGTAGATCATCTTCACTTCAAAAGCATAGCTAGCTTAGGGTAGCCAAGGCAGGAATTGTAGGGAGAAAAGAAAGATACTGCAGACAAAGATACACAGAGAAACCAGAGGTTTTGATTTGAACCTCCTACAGGCTTATTTTGATATGAAAAGAAGAAGAATCATCACCTACAAATTATGTTTTCAACACAGCATGTAATTTGACCATAGGGTTCTAGATCAGGGGTTCTTAAACTGTTTGACCCAATTACCCCTGTTCCCCATCTCAAACCATGTCATTACCCACACAAAAAATACCAGACTGCTGTGTAACACAAGCATCTAAGCAGCGTCAGTCCCAGACTGGATCCTCGACTCACACATAAGCAATTACAAATTGCTCCATTACCACCAGGATAAACCCAAATTACCTCTTGGGTAATTACCCCCAGTTTAAGAACCACTGTTCTGTATCAACCAATGACTGTGGGTAGGTAATCACAATCTCCAAAGTGGAAGGCACAGAATTGTGACAGAAACCCTGCCCCTGTGCACATGTGTAAAGGAGGCTGGGGTTCAATTGCTGATTTTTGCCCTCTTCTCTGTGGACACCCATGTTCTAGACAGTGAAAAGAATCAGGTTAGAGGCATAGAAGCCTAGAAAATCTGAGAAAATTACTGCAGAACTATTAGCAATGACTAGCCAAGTAGAATATGGATACTCAGAGGCAGTATTAATACGTTGCCAAAAATGTGCTTGTTTTTTTTTAAAAAAATCTTCAATGTGGTGGAAAAAAAGCCTGCTTTTGAATTTAGACTATAAAATTCTCATAGGCAGCGTGCATATTTTTTACACTTACTTTAGCTGCAAGGTGGCCGTAGGACAAGTATGAATTACCTGTATTTCACCATGTAATTATCTTTCTCCAGCAGTTTATAGCCTCCCTGGCTTCCATTGCTTAGGGTTTCAATCCTAAGATTTCAAAGTGTTCAATTTGGCAACACTGACTTGTATATGAAAGTGGCATTTTGCAAACAAGCCTGAAACCCATCACACTTCTAAAGACTTACTTCAGACTCTGTGGTGTTAAACAACTCCTTCCTGCTCATCCTGCCCAATTTCAAGCTTTCATTTTATAAACCAAACCTCATTTTTAACCAAATCCAATCTTAGGATGGCACCATTTATAATAGTTAGCTCACAGATCCCTTCTTTTATTAATTGGCTTAAAGTATAGTGTTCTAATCCTTCAGCCAGGATTGACATAAATGAAATTATTTCCTCATCTATACACATATCTTCTGGAACCCATCAAGGGTTTTCCTGTAATGAATTTGGCATTGGAACTGATATTGACTTGTTTTATCAGGCAACTGAAGAATATCATGGGCATAAAAGTGGCTGGAGTTAAACATAAGTAGCCATTATTTGCTGACAATATGTTTGACAATTACAAATTTGAATACCAAAATGTATTGACATTGCACTAAAGTTTAGTAAATTATCAAGTCATTTGATTAATTGGAGATGGTCCTACCAAAGGTCCCTACCTATCAAAGGTAAGTCAGGAGGAGGCCCAGCAGAGGGTGCTTTCTGGGGCAGCTCTCCTGCAGCAAACTTTCTGCCTTGGGCAACTAAGGCATTCCCTCTCATGGCCTTCCAGAGGCTAGTAAAAACCTGGCTTTTCTGGAAGGCCTTCAAGGACTGATTGGAGCCATTCTTGTATTTGTTTTGATGAACCTATGTAATCATATTAATTATTTTTGTTATGTTATATGTTACTAATAACTGAAAACTGCCTAGAGTCCACTAAGTGTAAGGCAGTGGATATACTGCATGCCTGCCTGAATAAACAAACAAACGAACAACTATATAACACTTGTAGTAATATGGTCACAGGATCAATATGGATGTCTGCTTTCTTCTCTTCAAGCCTCCTGCAATTTAGACGGGAAAGATGTACTGACAGCCAAATGAACCAGGGCCTTTTTAAGACTCACAGTCCTGAGAGCAGAATATTCATCTGCTACCATTACACATGTATGTGTGCACTCATACTCACACTTTCTCTCTCACACACACACTTCTCACTGCCTCCTATGTCACTGCAGTTGTTTTTCCTCCCATTACAGGTCCAATGCAGTCAACGTCCCAGGAAACCCCAAATATTGAAATAACTTTTTCTATTGTATTTTAATTGATTTAGTTTGTTTTTCATATGTCATGAACAATTAACCCATCAGCTCATTTTGAATTTTGAAGCATCTTGGATGGGGCCCCGCCACTGCTCCCACCCTGCCAGGCTGTAAGAAGAACAAATGAGGGAAGCAGCAGGCTATGTTTGAAGAGGCTGGAGAACGCCCTTTCCTTCTCTGCCACTTCTCTTCTAGGAAGAAAAAGAAGTCATGGAAAGTGCATCTTGGCTAGACTGCTTAAGCGCTATTGTGTTGGAGAGGGCCACGAAAAACTAATCTGCTCCTTCCAACTACAGCAGACCGAATGATTAGAAAGATCAAGCTGTCCTTGAATGTAACTGCAGAAGGAAAGGAGTCTACAGTCTGAGACCAGTCTTCAAAGAGGGACAAGTAATTTCTCCCACTAGGAAGATGTATGGAGAAGAAAGCAGAAGAAGATGGGGCAGCCTGATGAGATCATAATATAGGAAAGGAAACATAAGCCAAAGAGAAGGGTACAAATAGCTGTTCGTTACAAACGAGATTTGTGGGCATGTCTAGGAATTCAGTCTCTTCTGAAAACACGATTAGCTACCCAAACTCACTAGGATTCATTTGAATTAAGGGGTCAAAATAAAGTATTGCAAAATTGCTATAACCCTGAATTATGTCAACTGAAAATTTGCCAGTGCTTTAAACAGAGCTAAAAAAAAAAAAAAAAGGCTAATGTTGTAATAAGCTTCATTAATTGAACGATGGTTTTTTTTAGTTACAAGAAGCCATAATTCCACTTTATTTTGTACTTTATCTCAGTAAAACCTCACACAGGAGGCAGGGTGACCTCTGTGCTATGGGCATATTAGGAACACAGAAAGCTGAACAATGATGGCTAGTTAATTATGGTGCCAGCCAGAAACGTATCTAACAGTGACAGAATGCAAACTGTATGCTTCTTGCATATAAAATAGAAGAAATAGCTTTAAGGCAATCCAATGTTCTCCAGCTAAGAACTCGCCAAAACATTCCTATTATACTCCAAGATATCACAGCTCTTCCAATATTATTACAAAAGTTTATTTCTTAACAATGGAAACTCAGAAATCCCCAGGAGCCCACAAAGTTATTTTAAACACAGTATAACTAATTCAGGAAGTCCAAAGCTATTTATTAGCAAAGGTTAATGCAATATGGAGAATTCTGTTGGAACTTATATGAGGTTCTGTTATTAGCCTTCAAGATATCAGCAAATCATTTCATTGCCATGCAATTCATTTAAAGATCATGTCATGTTCCATAGTGAGAAACACAACCAATTACATTTTTTCCCCTAAAAGTGTAGAAGGATCAACATATTTGTCCAAGTCAAAATCTATACTTCGGTTGCAAGCAAAAGAGGGACAGGAGGGTAGGTCTGAAAAATAGAGTCACCACAAATTAGATGGTGATATATAAGGTGATAAGGCTAGCCAAAGGGGACTTGCTGCTTCAAAAAGGAAGATGCGCTACTTGTGGTGAAAGAAAGATTGTTATTCTGCTCACACGTACCAGTGTGTATCTCTCCTACACCACTTTCCCAGTGCTGCTGCATTGGTACTCAACCTCTCTGACCTACAGGAATCAATCACTCTGTAAGGCAGCTCTGTGAAAGTAGGCCTCATGGCCATCTCAATATATACTGAAGTCCCTGTTTAGGATATATACAGGGTGGCTGGCTTAACTGGGAAGATGCTCCAAAGGGCTATGCGCTGCTTCAGCAGTGGCTATTCGCATCAGTCCACAAGAAGGAAGGAATTGAAAAAGGACAAGCTGCCAAGAGATATAGGCGAGCCTAGGAAGATGTAAGCAGATAGGGAAAAAGCGTAGTATGATTGGGTGTTCATAAGATGGCATAGTTCCTATACATTATTGCAGAGCTGGTACTTTTTTAGGGGAGAGAGTCACACTTGCCCTTCAATAGGGGTGCTAGAGGTCACATTTTTAAAAAAGGGCAAAAAATTAATTAAGTTTGATTTAATTTAAGTGTATCTTTAATTAAAATTAAGCTAATTAAAGTAACCCCTTCATGGATCACTGCCTTGTTGTGGCGAAGGGGCTTGCGTAACTCAGTGAAGCCATGAGCTATACCGTGCAGGGCCACCCAAGACGGACAGGTCATGACAGAGAGTTCTGACAAAATGTGGTCCACTGGAGAAGGAAATGGCAACCCACTCCAGTATCCTTGCCAAGAAAACCCCATGGACAATGTTAAAAGGCTAAAAGATATGACGCCGGAAGATGAGCCCCTCAGGTCGGAAGGTGTCCAATATGCTACTGGGGAAGAGCGGAGGGCAATTCCAAGTAGCTCCAGAAAGAGTGAAGCGGCTGGGCCAAAGCCGAAAGGACGTTCAGCTGTGGATGTATCTGGAAGCGAAAAGAAGGTCCGATGCTGTAAAGAACAATATTGTATAGGTACCTGGAATGTAAGATCTATGAACCAAGGCAAGCTGGATGTGGTCAAACATGAGATGACAAGATTGAACATCGACATCTTGGGAATCAGCGAACTGAAATGGACGGGAATGGGTGAATTTAATTCGGGTGACCATTATATCTACTACTGTGGGCAAGAAACCCTTAGAAGAAATGGAGTTGCACTCATAGTGAATAAGAGAGTGGGAAAGGCAGTAATGGGGTACAACCTCAAAAACGACAGAATGATCTCAGTGCGTATCCAAGGCAAACCATTCAACATCACAGTCATCCAAGTCTATGCCCCAACCACTGATGCTGAAAAGCTGAAGTTGACCGCTTCTATGAAGACCTACAACACCTTCTAGAACTAGCACCAAAAAAAGATGTCCTTTTCATCATAGGGGATTGGAATGCTAAAGTACAAAGTCAAGGAGTAATCGGAATAACAGGCAAGTTTGGCCTTGGAGTACAAAATGAAGCAGGGCAAAGGCTAATAGAGTTCTGTCAAGAGAACAAGCTAGTCATAGCATACACTCTTTTCCAACAACACAAGAGACGACTTTACACATGGACATCACCAGATGGTCAATACCGAAATCAGATTGATTATATACTTTGCAGCCAAAGATGGAGAAGCTCTATACAGACAGCAAAAACAAGGCCAGGAGCTGACTGTGGCTCAGATCATGAGCTTCTTACTGCAAAATTTAGGCTTAAATTGAAGAATGTAGGGAAAACCACTAGACCACTCAGGTATGACTTAGATCATATTCCTTGTGAGTACACAGTGAAGGTGATGAATAGATTTAGAGGATTAGATTTGGTAGACAGAGTGCCTGAAGAACTATGGACGGAGGTCCGTAACATTGTACAGGAGGCAGCAACTAAAACCATCCCAAAGAAAAAGAAATGCAAGAAAGCAAAATGGCTGTCTGATGAGGCTTTACAAATAGCTGTGGAAAGAAGGAATGTGAAAAGCAAGGGTGAAAGGGAAAGATATAAGCAACTGAATGCAGATTTCCAGAGAATAGCAAGGAGAGATAAGAAGGCCTTCTTAAATGAACAGTGCAAAGAAATTGAGGAAAACAATAGAATGGGGAAGACTAGAGATCTCTACAAGAAAATTGGAGATATGAAAGGAACGTTTAGTGCAAAGATGGGCATGATAAAGGACAAAAATGGCAGGGACCTAACAGAAGCAGAAGAGATTAAGAAGAGGTGTCAAGAATACACAGAAGAACTATATAAGAAAGATCTTAATGTCCCTAATGTCCACACTGGTGTGATCACTAACCTTGAGCCAGACATCCTAGAGAGTGAAGTCAAGTGGGCCTTAGGAAGCATTGCTAACAACAAAGCTAGTGGAGATGACAGTATTCCAGCTGAGTTATTTAAAATACTAAAAGATGATGGTGTTAAAGTGCTGCACTCAATATGCCAGCAAGTTTGGAAAACGCAACAGTGGCCACGGGATTGGAAAAGGTCAGTTTACGTTCCAATTCCAAAGAAGGGCAATGCCAAAGAATGCTCAAACTATCACACAATTGCACTCATTTCACATGCTAGCAAGGTTATGCTCAAAATCCTACAAGCTAGGCTTCAGCAATATAATGAACCGAGAACTACCAGATGTACAAGCTGGGTTTCGAAGAGGCAGAGGAACTAGAGATCAAATCGCCAACATTCGCTGGATCATGGAGAAAGCACGAGAGTTCCAGAAAAATATCTACTTCTGCTTCACTGACTATGCAAAAGCCTTTGATTGTGTGGATCACAACAAACTGTGGCAAATTCTTAAAGAGATGGGAATACCAGACCACCTTACCTGTCTCCTGAGAAATCTGTATGCGGGCCAAGAAGCAACAGTTAGAACTGGTCATGGAACAACCGATTGGTTCAAAATAGGGAAAGGTGTACGACGAGGCTGTATACTGTCACCCTGCTTATTTAACCTATATGCAGAGTACATCATGAGAAATGCCAGGCTGGAAGAATCACAAGCCGGAATTAAGATTGCAGGGAGAATCATCAACAACCTCAAATATGCAGACGATACCACCCTAATGGCAGAAAGTGAAGAAGAACTAAAGAACCTCTTGATGAGGGTGAAAGAGGAGAGTGCGAAAGCTGGCTTGAAACTCAACATTAAAAAAACTAAGATCATGGCATCTGGACCCATCAATTCCTGGCAAATAGAAGGGGTAGAAATGGAAGCAGTAACAGACTTCATTTATTTGGGTTCCAAGATCACCGCAGACGGAGACTGCAGCCATGAAATTAAAAGACGCTTGCTCCTTGGGAGGAAAGCTATGGCAAGCCTAGATAGCATATTAAAAAGCAGAGACGTCACCTTGCCGATAAAGATCCGCATAGTCAAAGCTATGGTTTTTCCAGTAGTAATGTATGGCTGTGAGAGCTGGACCATAAAGAAGGCTGAGTGCCGAAGAATTGATGCCTTTGAACTGTCTTGAGAGTCCCCTGGACTGCTAGGAGGTCAAACCAGTCAATCTTAAAGGAAATCAACCCTGATTGCTCATTGGAAGGATCGATAATGAAGCTCAAGCTCAGATACTTTGGTCATCTAATGCGAAGAGAGATCTCTTTGGAGAAGACCCTGATGCTGGGAAAGATTGAAGGCAAAAGGAGAAGAGGACGGCAGAGGATGAGATGGTTAGATAGCATCACTGAAGCAATGAGCATGAAACTGAGCAAACTCAGGGAGGCAGTGAAGGACAGGAAGGCCTGGTGCAATATGGTTCATGGGTCACGAAGAGTCGGAAACGACTTAACGACTAAACAACAACAACAGTTAAAGTAAAAAAATATAATAGGTTTCTCCTTTTGTGATATTAATGATTTCATTTCTGCAGCAATATGAAATCTTGTACGTTATGGGGCAGGAAAAGACAAAGCAAGCAAATTCTATGGATGCTGCAGATTTGCTGAATTCTGTTAAATGTTGTTAAATTCACTGTTTTTAAAAATACACAGTCTGGATCCTATAACACTCAACTCCCTCTCCCAACCAAGAATTCATTGTTCTCATGTTAGAAGGGAAGGGAAAACTTGGTTAATAGATGTTTCCTTATGACTTAGAAACTATAAAGTTTTTAATCAACTTTCTTCTCAGTAGAACTCCTTTTGTCCAGATGGCTATTTCCCAATATAGTAAAATGCATTCAATCCAACCTCCAGACAGCTCAACAGCTATCAATTCAGGTGTCTGATAAATTATCCATATCATTCCAGGTCTTACGCTTTTCATTCTAGTCCCTTATTGATTATCATTTTATTACTGTTCCTTTAATTTTTCTTGGGTCATTAATATAGAGAGATTTTGTTCCCTGCTGCCAGTCTTTGAAAATCAAATGTTTGAAGAATGGCTCTGTGTAAAATGAAAATGATGGCTGAGCTGTCCTTTCTGTTTCTTGACTGAACAACACTTACTCTGCTCCCATCAGCACTTTAAAAAAAAAAAAATTATTAAATTAAACTATTACATATATATTCTCCCCACATTATGCATGCTACAAACCTGAACCAAGTTGTGGAACCTGAAATCAAGTTGTAAAATACAACCTGTTCTTTAGTTCATTCTAAAGATATAACTAGAAACTGATCTTGGGATCAATATGTAGTGATGGAAGCAGTGTCAGTTTCTGGGTTGCAGTGAGACCCAATGGGGCAGATTCTGCTTGCTAAAACATCCTTTCCTTATTATTTTAAAAATGTCATACAGTCAGAGTGTAACTGACTGAACAGTTACATTATTACAGATGTCAATTTTATGAATATTTCTTTTAAAATATATTGAAGTTATTACCACAGAATGAACAGGCATGTGGCCCCCAAAAGGTACTCTCTCACATAAGATCATTATTCCAGTTTCTGAAGTTGTCTAGCTATGCCACAAATTGGACCATCCTCTGATCAACGCGGTATCACCTTTGCAATCGACAAACAACATAATACATTTAGGAAGCTATTGATATACCAGGGTTGAGCATTTGTCCTCTAACACAGGGGTCCCCAAACTCTTCAGCTCATCAACCCCTTCATGAAGTTTCAGATTGTTCATCGACCCCCAAACATTTAGTATATGAAATTAGTTTAATAAATACTACTTTAGCAGTATTATGAACAACACCACAACAACCACAGTAACAACAACAACAATGAGACAACTCAAGGCTGCTCTCATTGGCAGCTGAGCAATATTACCCTGGGTAACACTGTCTCGCTGCTTGCCACCTCACCTTCAGGTCTAGGGACTGGCGTGGAGCTCTACAGACACCGCAAAAGATTAATTGAGCTCAATCAACCTTCCATCATTTATCAACTACTCATGGAACCTCAGATGTTTACTGACCCTCTTTTGACCTCCAGACATTTATTGACCCCTTGGATAGTCCCATCCTCCCACGGAGGTCGATACTGACCACTTTGGGGAACCCTGATCTAATTCAATACTGTCTTTTCAAGCAACAACACATTTCTGAGGCTTTGTATTACCTGTTAGTTCATCCTTTCAAAGAAGCTTGAACTTTCAAATTTCATCTTACAAAATAAGGTGCTTTACTACTGTGCACAGCTCCTCCTCTCTACTCATTAACCCATCATCAAAGGAGGAAGTCCTATTCCCTCAGAATTACTTTCTGTACATCCACACATTCAACCACCACAACATCATCAAATTAAAAGAATACAGAAGATGCTGGTAATTTAGGCTAGTAATAATTGATTTTTACACAGAATGTGTTAAGAGGCATATGCTTCCCTATCCCAAAAGCAATCTGTATTCTGTCCTAGCAATTAAAACAAGGTATGCAGTCAAAATATTTCTACTACAGTACTGTGTATCAAGCCTGGAAATGTTCTTCATTTATCTGAGTACATCAGAAGCATATGAACTTATTCCACTCCAAATCTGGCTACATTTTTGGGAGAGGTGAACAGATCTTGTAAGATTAGATGGAACCTTAGTTTTACCATTTGTTGCACTGCATTGTCCCCCAGTTTTGTAAGCCTGGTTAATTGACAATCAGTCTTCATCTGAGTGGTTAGAAACATTTTCAGGTGCCTAGTGGTATTGTGTGGCCTAAAGCAATATGGGAATCAAAATAATAATAGTAACAATAAGAATCTGGATGATCACTACAAATACCTGGGCATCCTTCAGGCTGACAACATCAAGCACACTGAAGTCAAGAAGAAAGTTAGTAGCGAATATATCAGAAGACTGAAGATCTTAAAGTCCAAATTCAGTGGCGGAAATACCATCAAGGCACTGCAATACCATCAAGATTAATACCTGGGCAATTCCAGTCATTAGATGCACAGCTGGAATAGTGGACTGGACTCAGGCTGAACTAAAAGCCCTGGATAGGAAGACCAGAAAAACAATGACAATGAATCATGCCGTTCATCCATGGAGCGACGTTGACAGACTACTTACCAAGGGCGTGTGGACTGTTACAAGTACACCAGACAGTTGAAGAAGAAAAAAGGGCATTGGAAGAATATCTGAAGGACAGTGAAGAAGATACACTGAAGCTAATATGCCATGAAGGCTTACTGAATACCAAAGACACCAAACTGGCCTATAAGAAAGACCAAATGAAGAACAGAAAAGAGACATGGCAAGGCAAAGTATTACAAGGGAGGCAAAGCAGATAACAACAAGACCTGGCAATGGCTAAGAGCAGGAAAGTTGAAGAAAGAGACAAAGGGGCTAATTCTGGCTGCACAAGACCAAGCCTTAAGAACAAATGCATACAAAGCCAGTATTGACAAGACAGCAACAGACAGCAAATGCTCCGTCTGAAAAGAAGCTGAAGAAACAGTGGACCACCTAGTTAGCTGCTGCAAGAAGATCACACAGACTGACTACAAACAGCAGCATGACAAATGGTGCAAGCAAGAACTGGGGGGACCACAAAACAAACAAACTAATAGAAAATGAAGAAGCTACAGTGCTCTGGGACTTTAGAATTCAAACAGAGAAGCACCTGCCAACAAAACCCCGGGCTTAACAATTGTTGATAAGAAAGACAAAAAAATCTGAATAGTAGACATCGCAATACCTGGAGACAGCAGAATAGAAGAGAAATAACTGGAGAAAATCACAAGATACAAAGACCTGCAAATAGAAATAGAATGACTGTGGCAAAAGGAAGCAAAGATAGTACCAATAGTTATAGGTGCCTTGGGTGCAATCCCAGAACATCTGGAGCACCACTTGAAGACCATCAGCATTGACAAAAATCACCATCAGTCAATTGCAAAAGGCAGCTTTACTTGGAACAGCTTACATCCTGCGATGATACCTTTAACACAACCAAACAACAACATCTGCCTATCCCAGGTCCTTGGGAAGGACTCGATAGGTAGATAAAAATGCCAAATCTAGTCTAAATATCTGGCTGACTGTGTGACCAACCATAATAATAACAACAACAATATAGTCTCATGAGGCTTCAGCAATCACGTCCTGGAATTTTCTGAGTTTTATTGTTCTCATCCAAAGTTTTACTAATATTTTAAGATCTCAATAGATCTCAGCCATGTTTAATTTTTTAAAATTAAATGCACTATTTATTTATTTATATCAATTTATATGGATGCCCATCTCACCAATGCAATTCTGGATGGCTAACAGAAATTAAATCACAGTATAAATACAAGGCATATTTTTTAAAAAAATTAAAAACACCATCCCCAGCTGACTCCTGACGTGGCTCTTGCACACCATTTACCAATAGCATGGTCTCAATTATTCTCCTGGCCCCCATGCCTGGTTCATTAGCTTCAGAAGTCAGCTGAATATAGGTATTGTGGTTTATATGTGATAAGCCCCAACTGACATAGATGGAACATTTTGCAAGTTACTTGCTATATATCAGGAAGATCCAAATCTAACACTTGACATTTCCATAGCTTTCTATACATGTGGGTGAACCAACTTCTTGCCTAGGCATCTGCATAACAGGAAAATACTTGATGCTGTTTTTCTGTGACACAGACATAAATTACATACAGTATATGTAGGATAATGGCACAATAGCTAACTTAATTTTTCCCTACTAAGGTGATGTTGATGGCTTCATCTATCTTTAGCTGCAACTGCTTATGAACTTGGAATGCACTTGCCATATCAGAAGGCCTGAGAAGGCCCCGCTGGAGCCCGGCCAAGTCTCCAAGCAGCTGGAGCTGTTTTGTGGTTTTGAGAAGCAAAGCTGGAGTGGACTGTCGAGCCAAAGGCCTTAGAGAATGATTTTCTCAGGCCTAGTTTGTAGCATCTGGAGTGTATACCTGAGCAAACGTGCATGGGATCAAAAGAGTAACACACTACATAGCATTGACTTGAGAACTGGAGGGAAAAGGGAAAAATTCCTCACATTCTGCTGCTGCTCAGGAGACGTGTCCATTCTAAGCAACTTTGAATTTAATTTTGGCCTTCAATTCCTTTTATTGGCAGGTGAAGTGTCGTACAGCACAGATATGATTCTTCTACCCTGATGGGAGGATAAATGATGTCCTTGTTATTCCACATGGGCCCCCTGTTGTATTATAATAATATAATCTTGAAAAAGAAGCTTTTTATTATAGTCACCGAGTGAAGGTCTTTTATTATTATAAGCAGTTTATTGTAAAACTAGAAGAGAATGAAATCTGAAATCAACCCAGCTGGAATATTGGAGCCCCCAGTATGATAGTCAATAGCCACCTATTTTGGGTAATTATTTCCATAAGGTATGACACAGAGACTTTTATGTCTTTCTCCCTTCCTAACTGAATTTAGCCTAACTAGTACTATTTATTTTCTCTCTAATATCTATGGTGGTGGTGGGGGGGGGTTCTTTCATATACTTTGTAGTCCTCAAAACTTTTTGTACAATCCTGAAAATGTGACTATTGTTTAATTTGGTGTGTTTTATATATCACTTTTTGTTCAAGGGGTTTTTGATTGTGTTCCAATTACTCTGATCAAAGGCAACAATAGTAGCCTTAAAGACTCTTTCTGAACAACCAGCACATTTCTTAATGAAGCTAAATGGCCTGACAAATTATAGAAAATGTGGCGCTACCTGCATGATGTCTCTATTTTCTGACTATACAAGAAATCAGAAAAGAAATGTCTACAAAATGAGCATTTCTTATTAGTCTGGGGTATTATTGTGGAAGAAAGCTAGCAAAAGCAATGGTGATGGATACCAATAGGTAGTTTCTTTTGTCTGATCTACAGATTTGGGTTTTTGAAAGAATTAAATTAAACAAAGCCAAAATGTTTGCTCCTCCCATTTCCCCATACAGTGTAGCATGACTCACTTATTTCCTATATTAGCACAGATCCTCTGTTTTGATATGTCTGACTTGGTCATAGTGTTTGCTTGAAGTAAAATGGACATCTATAGAAAAAACTTAAATGATTAGAAATCCTACAAAAGGTGGCAAGACAAGTAGCGGACCCATAAGAAGTAACTCTGCTTGATCTAAAAAACCAACTTTTCTACTTAATTTTGTTTATTTATTGTAAGAGCATACCATACCCTATACAGTTGTCTGCTCAAACTAGTCCCAAGATGCAAATCCTGAATTATTAACATGATGGAACTCAGTTTCCCGGTTGGCTTACTAGAAATACTGGACTGGTGTAGATTTTGAAAAAAAATACCAACTATGGTTTCATTTATTTATTTACTTTGATGTAGTTTAGGAAAAGGTATCTCAATCCTTTGATATTTATTCAGAGGCATACCTCATTATATTCAATAACACCTTTTTTCTGAGTTTATATGCATATGATTGAAGTGTTCAGCAATATTCTCTGAACTTCTGCTGAGGTAAACACTAAAAGAAGTTATATAGTTATGCATTTATTGATGTAGAGACTGTTTTTTGCTTTTTGACCAGATCCCTCAAGTAGTTCTTCTCCTAAAATGCAATTGCATTACAGCCTGCATTAGATAAAAAGTAAAACAATATAAGAAATGGAGCCATTAGAAAGTGTTGGGGAGGAGAAATGAGGAAAGAAATAAAAATAAAAGAGGAAATAGAAATCTCTTCCAAAATATAGGCAGCCGTTAGTTCCTGTAAACAGGCAAAAAGTGGGAAGAAAAAAGAGTTGATGGAGAAAAAAAACATTAAAACCAAGGTCCTTCTCAATATTCAGTAAGTTTCTCCAGTGAAACAGGCTGGTAGTAAGCGTATCTCTTGTCCCTGTGAATGTTCATAAGCTTGGTTCATCCAGCAAGTTGGCAGCAGGGACAGCATGTTGGGTGAACCTATGAACCCATACAGTGGTGTGGCAGGAGAGAAGCAGGTTTAAATGAAAACTTTACCAGGGCAACTCCCCAAACATTCACCCATGTTTTGTGAACCCCCAAGCCCAGTCAACTATGGGACAGTATCCAAATCCTGCCCCATTTGGCCTTCAAGGAAGCAAGACACACAGTGGATAAAACAGAAGGTTCTTCATTACAAAACCTGCCTCCCAAACATTAATTGGCTGCAGTACTCATGTCACAACCACTGCTGTCTATCTGGCCAATGGAGAAGCAACCTTTGATATAATGAATCCTTGTCACTATATCAAAGACTCCTTCTCCATTGGCCAGGGTTTTCAAAGGAGGAAACTATAAGTTCTGGCATAATAATACATCATTTCCCACCAAAACTAAAGCAGAGTTTACTGTCTACTGGAAATGCCAGAGGAGACCCCAAAAGAGCCACAATGTGCTTCAGTGAATGAATTGTGTCAGTGCTGCACCTCAGCAAGATGAATAGTATTACCTCTACTTACTTCACCTCATTTAGGTGAAGCAAGGCTATACTGTGCAGGTCTTCTGGGGAACAGCAGTACTAATGCATTTATAGGCCCAGGGAGGAAAATCTGAGGCCTTCCAGTATTGCTGAATTACAGCTTCCAGAATCCTTCGCCATAGGTCAGTGTTTTTCAAACTTGGCAACTTTAAGATATGTGGGCTTCAGCTCCCAGAATTCCCCAGCCGTAGCTGGCTGGGGAATTCTGGGAGTTGAAGTCCACACATCTTAAAGTTGCCAAGTTTGAGAAACACTGCTATAGGGTCATGCCTGCAGGATGAATTCACTAGTAGTCCTGCATAAAACCGAACTTGTTTGTAACCTTTGTTCAAGGTATAGTTCTTACTTCCTTGAGCAAACATGTAAAGATCAGCCCCATTAAAATGCAACAATATAAAACATGTTAGACATATTGTCACTTGGTCAATTAGATTCCTGCAGCAATTAGTATTTTTCAAAGCGATTAGACTCCATTAAGATGATGCCAAAATGATAAAATGGGCATTGTGATGTTGTGACCCAAACTCCATCATTTTGAACTTGTGTTGCAATATTTTGCCAACTACACAAGGGGTACAGTTTGTGTTACAAAGCACTATCAATCACTTGTCCTCCCATGCCCCCTCCTACAGACACCTATCCTCAAAGTAGCAAAGTTTTTATAAAATTACAGTTTCCTTTAATAAAATTAATAAATTAGCCCCTAAAATAGCATTCTTAATGGTTTCTTTTTCCTGTCGGGGAGAAAAAAAAAATGCTGTAATGATAGGTTACCCTTACTGTAAATGAAAGTTTAATATAATATTACCATAAAATTTTCTGAAAATACAATAAAGTACTTTGTCTGGTAACATTATAGTTCCAAATAATCTACAAGGAAGGCAAGTGTTTCATTTGCAAAGGAGTAAAAATCTAAATGTTAATCTAAAGATTTCTTAAACCTTCCTCAAAACATAAACACTTTCCAACTGCTAAACACAGTGGCCATAACTGATAGGTAATGGGCCCCCAAACTTTTATTTCTGTTAATTTTTGAGAATTTTTTCATAATATCATATAAAGGATCCCAGCACCTAAGGATCCATCCATCTTATAACATTGCTTTCACCGTAGGCTCATATCAAACTTTCTCTTAGACAAGCCTCTTATTGTCCAGAATAGCTGAATGACCTAATTTACAAAAGACACCTACTAATTTAGGGATGGGCAAGAAAGGTCAACTCCAGGATCAGCTCCAGGGCCTCTCAGATGACACTGATTTTCTAGATCCATTTCAATCGAGTTGCAGGGTATGGAACAGAAACTGCCTTGATTGCCCTGTGGGATGACTGTGCTGGGAAAAAGACAGGGGGAGTGCGACCCTGTTTCTCCTCCTGGACTGTTCAGTGACTTTTGATACCATCAGCCAAGGTATCCTCCTAGATAGGCTATCAGAATTGTGATGTGTTACAGCAGTTCCACTCCTCCTTAGATCTAGATTGCCATTTCCAGAAGATGTTGCTCAGGAAAAAAGTATCACTGCAACCTCAAAACACCACAATGGACATTGCTGGATGATGTAACAGATGGGTGAATATTGGGGGAAGAAAAAGTAATAGATGTTGTGGCACCAACTGCCAAAAGTTTAACTTTAAAAATATAAACATAAAAGAAAACAAGTTAGAGAGAGGGAAAAGCTCACTGCACGCTTGGAATCCACATACAAAAGAAATCTCTGCATTTGAGGCTTTCTGGAATCTTTTTAGGAAGACATTATTGCAAGCTATACACGCCTTCATTGATTTCTCAAAGATCCATGTGCAGCACATTGCAATAATTTATAATTTATGTTTTTATTAAAACGATTTATATGGCCACCCATCTTAAGAATGTGACTCTGGGCAGCTAACTACACATTAAAACAATTACAAAAAAACAATATTAGCAATAATTAAAAACTACAACAATGGTCACCAAGGATAAACCCAAACAAAACAATTAACAGAGACCTCTCAACGGGCCATCTAACCTCCTGACCTCCAGGCCCTGGAGCACATCCAGGTCTTCAGTACTTTCCAAAAGGCCCAGTAGGGTCAATCTGATATTGGGGTGTATGCTGTTCCAGAGAGTAGACGCTGTGACAGAAAAGGCATATTTCTGAGGTCCCATAAGATGACATTCTTTAATTGAAGGAACCCAGAGCATGCCCTTCCTGTTGGGCCTAGTACGACAGGTAGAAACAACCAGGGAGAGGTGGTCCCGCAAACAACCTGGGCTCATGCCATGGTGGGCTCTGTAGGTGACAACCAGCACCTTGAATTCTACCCAGAAGCATACTGGGAACCAGTGCAATTTGTATACCAAGATGTGCCCATAACTGCCCATGCTGCTGCATTTTAAACTAGAAAGCATCTCAGACAAGACCCTCCCTAATTCTCATGAAGATAAAGGGAGGGGGGAGGGAAGTGCTTTCAACTTGCAAAATTATGTTGCAAGTTTCCTTATAATAAAAGTAGTATTAGCCTGCAAAGTCTGGTTGACTTTGAAGGGGTTCCATGTAGATTGCATTGAAAAGAATCCATTTGGGAGGTGACCAGGGTATGAGTGATCATAAGTGATACCTCCCTGATTCAGAAAAGAATACATTTGTGCACAATATGAATCTGTGCAAATGTTCTCTGGTCATGACTGCCATCTGTTTCTTGAGCAGAAGTTATGAGTCCAGAAGGACCCACCAAACAGTGCATCAGTTCTGTCTAGGGCAGCACAACCGTCTCAAGGACTAAAGATAGAAAATCCCCAAATCTGGGGCACTGTAAACCCAAAACCACTTGGACTTGCTAGGCTGAATTCTAGCTTGTTCATCCCCATCCAGAACCTCACAGCCTCCAGGCACTGAGAAAGAACCTTAATCACATCACTGGGGTAGAGATGTATACCTGAGTATCATCAATGTACTGACCCCTCGCTGGCAGATGACCTCACTCAGCAGCTTCATGTAGATGTTAAAACAGGAGCAGGGAGAAAACTGATCCCTAAGGAATTGTGCAAAGAAGGAGTCCTGGGCCAGATCTCTCCCCTCCTATCAAGACTGACTGGCCCTGGAGGAATCACTCTGGAAAACCACCATAACACCATGCCCCGGCCCCCACTCCTAAACCTGATCCAGGATACCATGATTGATTTTCCTGACAACTGGTATTTAAGGCACATTTCCTGTAATTCATGAGGGCTGTATATAGCCAACAATAGTTATGAACTAAGTCTATTCCTCTTTTAAAGGTACCTAATTCCTATACAAAGTGGCAAAATAAAATAAAAGCAGGTTGGAAAATTAGCATGAGAATGCATATGTACATGTAAGTGCATGTATGCCTGTATGTGTGTGTATGTGTTCAGCATGAATTGGACTCCTCTACTTCATTTGTAGAATTCTTGCTGCTATCTGGCAATATACATCTATCCTTATTTACATGTTTGTTTGTAATCTGTGTGGCCTAAGACTTCCATTACTTTGGTGTTTTACCTGACCTTTTGCAATTTTTTTTGATAAAAACACCAAAGGTTTTATGATTTCGCAATCTCAAGATATTTCAGTGAATTTTTAAAAGAGAAAAAAGGTGTGCCATCCCTGAAAAAACTGCCGATCTGTGTCTTAGCAGATTATTTCACATTCAGTAATAATTTTGCAAAAAACTAAGCATCCTTGTAACTAGTTGACATGTATCAACACTTTTCCTTGTCTTTTGGGCCTAATCTGGTGGGGAGGATGAAATATATTCAGATGAGAAAGGTGCCCTACCTTCTCTTTTCTCCAAAGGAATATACATTGAAAATCATAATTTAAGAGAGATCAGAAAGCAGTATTCACTATCCATGTGGATTGCCATACTTTTTCTGAATTATTCATTATCATCATCATCATCTTCTTCTTCTTCTTCATCAGTCACAATAACCAGAAGTGGGTCAGTTCACAGGAAAATTTATCTAGCTCAGATGGTTCATAAGGCAAGACAAGATCACATAATATGGAGCATTTTTGCTGAATTCTGGCACTCTACTTTCTCATTTCTAAGCAACAAATCAGATTCCTCCCACACAACACACATACATTTTCACCCATCTTCAAGGCATAGCCAGGTCTCATATCATGGATGCCAAGTATCATGCTGTTACTTCCACAGTGTCATTTTTACTAGCACAGAATTGTGCTGCCTCTAACAATGCATTTTTGTCATGACCTACCTAAAGAGGCACTATTTTACTCCCTTTAATTTGACCATCAAAACCTTAAAATAACAAAAATGCAAAACAGAGGGGGGAATTATCTCCATACTCAGGTAATATAACATACTAATTATAGCAATAAAGCATAGTATCAAAATAAACTAAGGAAGGAGGAAAAACCAATGACATTTGTAACTAGGTTTCAAAGCTCATCATCTACAGTTACAAAACTAGAGGGATAATCTGTCAGTTTCCACTGTGGCGACAGTTCTGCTGGATGCCCTAGCCTTGTAGATTTCAGGGAACGACACATGGGCTGGTATTGCTTAAAGTGCCATCAGGCAAGTAAATGTGCAACTCTTTCTCATCAATACGAATGTTTTCTACACGTTACATCTTGGGGAAAAGAAGTTTTTCATTAATCAGCTTCTATTTCCAGAGTCAATGACAGCAAAAAGACTACATTCATTTTTGCTCTCGACATAGTTGATGTGCATACACTCATAACTATAACTACGCTATAGATCGAAAAGGAAAGCGATGCATTTAATTTTTTCTTCAGTTTAGAATCTGCCCTTTTGACACCACTCTCTAAAAAATTATCCTGTCAAGGTCTCAGGATAACAGAAGATTTGTTAACTTTTTTGCCAACTCCCTACCAAGTCAGGTAAGATACAATTCAAGGGCAGACTTGTTATTTTGACATCTGAGGCAAGTAAATCCAATATAAAAATAATAACTTAAATAACTAGCACTTTGATGACTTTTAATGGAATCCAAAACTGGCTGCCTGAAGCCACTGCTTCACTTTTTCAAACACAAAGGCTGGCCATGAGTTCACTTCACCTTCTGAGATCCTCTTGTATTCCTACTGCAGCTACAGATAAATGTATATACAGTACCTGAAATGCCATGACAAACAGAAAGAATTTAATCTTACAGGTAACAGTACAGACGTACCAAACTCTATATATGCAGGGCCATTCAAAAGGCTTTATACCTAGCATGTGTCCCTTTTCACTTGTGTTTCTTGACGTATGACCATTTCTTTCATTTCTTCTTGCTCCTTTCTTAGGCTCTGTATTACCCAACACACAGTACAGTAATTTAGAAGGAAAAACAGTGATAGATACCCTGCTAAACTTCTCTGGCAAACTCCTATTTGTGGTTCCTGTTTGTTCTCTCAGTGAAATCACTTCTGGAACCTAGTTGCCTTATAATTCTCCTGTAGCCTCTGCTAACTCAACAAGAAGCAGTCACTCCATCACCTACACCCCTTGCCAGCAGCAGCTATTCAAGAGATGACCTTTTAACTCCTCACTGCTGATCACAGAGTCCCTCAGAATATATAATTTCTCTCATCAGTCTTCCCAATTCCGTGCTTCTTCTTCCTATTGAACTCCACTCTGGCAATTATCTGTTTGCTCTCCCTGTTCATCACCCAGTAACCTCGAATAAGTACAAATAATTATTTAATGCAATAATATAATCTCAAGGGAATTCATCTCCATGCCATTCAGATCTGTAATGGATGGCATGAGCAGGGGAGATTCTGGAATGGAAGTTCAAGATTGTCAGGAGGGGGGAGAGGCATTCCAGAGCAAGCGCCTCCTCAGCCCGCAACAAGAGTGTGGGAAGACGAAGAGGATGAGGCTGGCTCCTCCCTAGACTCTCACAGGGTATATCCACTAGTTGCTTTAGCATAGGTTTCGTCTGGCAAGATTCTGTCTATTAGGTGCAAGCTAATAAAGGAACTGAACTGTACTGGATTGCCTCGTTGTTGTTCTTGGGCTGAACCTGACAAGATCGTATTAATTAATTAACATGTATATTTGAACAACCTGAAAAACAAAAATGCTCCACTTTGTCTAAAGAACAGGCATAAATAAACTATAATGTATCAACTACCCACCAGAGCGGAGATACTATTTCCAAATGAAATACAGCTTGACTCACAGCATATTCAGAATATTTTTAATGCAAATCTGACTTCAGACATTTTGGCTACCTAAGGCAGAAATTTGTGCTCTCATGTCATTATAATCAATATAAACCCAGAAACTCTCAGAAGAATCTCACAATGCACCTTCCAAATTTGCACTAGAACTCAGGTAGACATTAGTACCCAGGCCCTAAATTGAGAGATGTTGAGTCTTCCAGTCTACTTAAAAGTCTCCCTGTGCCTTTTAAAAAACTTTATGCTCCATTTTCAAACACATCCCAATTCTACAATTCAGCTTGCACTGCAGTAGCCTGTATAATCTTCTAGGAAGTGGAGCAGAACCAACAGGATCTATTCTGCTTTCTAGTAAAGAAATGAATGACAATTCATCATATTGGGCTGCTGGTGCCGAAGGGGGTTTCCCTCTTATTCTTCCAAAGAGTTAGAAAAGGAAGGGGCCTCCTTATCTTGTGAAGATGCCAACATTCTGCACACATACAATCTATCCCAGTTTTGCTACTTGTTGAGGCTAAGTTTTCTTTTTATCAACACAGAACATTAATAGCCTTTTACCCAAATACAATGAACACATGTGTAGTATGAACTGTGACTTCATTGTATTTGTTCACTTCATAATGGGGGCAATGGTTTGTATGTATGGCAAACCCCCTTCACATGATATAGCTGGGAAAGACAACAATAACCACAGAAGGATTGGGAGACAAAACATTCCGCTATTGCAATCAAGCAGTCTCTGAATATAAACTCAATTGTCAAGAGGTTCAATATATAAGAAAGCCACAGAGATAAACCCACACTAGGCTGAAGAAGAATGATGCCACACATCATTTTCTGCTTCTGGAAATACTACAGACAGTTATAAAAATCAGTATAGGAATTACAACACAAGAACCTAGTTCTATGGCCAAGACTTAGAAAAAGAAATCAAAAACAAAACGACACACATTTGCACAATCTTTGCACCGATTAAGCTATATGGAGGAAGATATGAATTTCAAGATCATTACTGTAAAAGAGGAAAAGCAATTCATCTCCCCATGTAGAGAAGGTGATGACCAGGTAAGCTGTATGCCTGCTCAAATCTTCTGTCCACATACTAACTACTGATGGACACTTTTGAGGCCCCACAGAGTTCTTCATCTTTAAAGTGCCCTAGGATTGGACAGAGCCAATCAATCAGTCTGGGATGAAATAAAGACTGACTGCTCTCTTGAGACAGTGATCAGCAAGCAGAAAATCACATACTTGGACATGTGATGCAAGCAGATGATGGTCTAGAAAAAATTATTATGCTTGACAATATTGAGGAAAGTAGAAAGGAAGGTAATGGACAAGGAAGATGGATGAGATTAAAAAGATTACATAAATGTCCTTGGAAGAGTTACAGGTTATTACAAGAGACAAGATGGCAAGCATTTGTCTATATAATCTCCAGGAATTTAACCTGCCTCAATGGCTCATAATTAACAAACGAGGGATGGACAGACTTTCAAACAGAAAGCTTATTTTGTCTTTAGCAAAATAAGGCACATGATCCATGATCCTTTTCCTGTTCCACTAGGTAAGGAACTGATGAAAAAAGTATACTGGGATACAGTGTTCTTTAATGTGAATGACATTTTAAAATCCAACAATAAAATCCTGAGTAGATATTTTCTTACAATGAATGCTACAAGCATGGAGATTTTTATTAGGTTCTTTACTTAGGAACAAGAGAATTAAAAAAAAAAAAAAAAAAAACTTCCCACCATTTGTCTGCATTAAGGATGTACAGTAGAATGCTGTCGTATAAAATCACACTATCCCCACAAAACAAGAATGGTATAGGGGAAGATCACTGGAAAGGGACAAATATTTTAACTCAGACCATTACCTACCTCCATTATTCAGATAATTGTTTTTCCACTACTAATAGGAACAGGGGAAGTATGATCTTGAGCAAAAATTCTGGTTGGGGCTTAAAGTTTTCTTCCCTTATAGGATGGCTGGGACAGAGAAGAATAATTATCCTACTCAGTGTTCCCAATGAATCATGGAGTCATAAAGCTGGAAAGGGTCATTTAAGCCATAGAGTCCAAATCCTGTTTGGTGCAAGAATCCAGAATACAGCATCCCAGACAGATGGTTCACTAGTCTCTGCTTGAATTTTGTGTACTCGAATCTACTACCACACTGCTCTTATTCCCGAGGAAGCTTTTCCTAACTTTCTGTCAGAATCTGCCTTCCTGTAACGTAAATCCATTATTCCATGTCCAGAGAGGGGCGGGGGGAGAGAGAGAGAGAGAGAGATCCCTGAACAAGTGTTAATGTTACATCCTTTCAGGAGAGCTATCATAGCCGCATTCATTTTTAAAAGGACTCCCACCACATTTCTGCACTTTAGAATACAAGATCTAGAATACTACCATATAACATGATATTACCTTTACAACATAAAGTATAGGGTCCCTAGTATAGGGTCACAGGAAAGAAGAGATTTAACCTTGATCATTTTTATAGTATAGTGAAGGTTGTGCTGGGAAATTTTGAATACATCATCCCCATCCACCAAACTATTTTTTTTTAATGGTGCAGAATAGAGGAAGGATCACCTGGTGTCCTACTCTCAATCTCTATTTTGCTGCCATTATGTATGTAAAAGGTTCAAAGCTGGAAAAACCACAGGCCACTTCCTCTGACACTGTCCATGACAATTATCTATACTAGAATTGCCAGTGGTTCTGGAAAGCTCTATGTCTTTTTGATATATAGCTATAGGTATATAAATAATTTAAATTCTTGCCTGTTGTTTATGTCTTTTGCCTACCTTTTATCCTGTTTTAGGCTGTTAATTCTTTTGCTGCTTGCACATGTTTAATAAACATCAAACTAGCTGTTTTGAGTGTGTATGTGCTTGCTCTAATCTAAATATAGGGATTGACTGTATGTATGCTGCGTGAAAACTAAAATGGAATATTACCTACGGTACTACATTGCTAACACAGTCTTCAAACAACCAGAATGAAATCGATATACATAGACATCACCAGATGAAGTACACAGAACTGAAATACTATTGGTACAAGGAGGTGAAAGAGCTCAATTTTCAAAGATGTGGCCAGTCGCTGACTGGTACAGATTAAAAATTGCTCATGTAGAAGTTGCAAGTTAAACTAAAGCAGAAGAACAAGCCAACTGGTTTCCATGATATCATATACCCACCATCTTCAAGAAGAACATCAGGAATCACTTTGAAGTCTTGGACTTCATTAATAAGGAATCAGAGGAATTCTGGAATGAAATCAAAGAAGTTGGAAAAAATAAATGTGAAAAGAGACTGCCAAAGATCAAGAAACAGAAGAAAGCAAACTGGATGTCAGAACAAACAATGGAAATTACCAAAAAAGGAAGAGAAGTCAAAGCCAACAAAGAAAAAGTTTTTAGGAAGGAACTTAACAAAGAAAGAATTTCAGAGAACTGTTAGAAAAGACAAGAAACAGTATTATAATGACATCTGTAAAGACCCTGAAGATGTGAACAAACATGGAAAAATAAGAGAAGACTTCTAAAAGATCCCTGAACCCAGAAGGTGGTTCCAATCTTGAATTGGTATGTTAAAGTACACCAATGGATAGAAAGCAACCAATTCAAAGATCAAACAAAGATGGAAGGAGTATACTCAAATTCTGAACAGTAGTGATGTCAACATCCACACTACTTAAAAGATATTCCCTACTTACAAGAACCTCTAATACTAAAATTTAAAATTAGATCAGCACTCTGGTCATTACTAAGTTGGAAGGTTACAGAAATTGACAGAATATCAACAGAAATATGGCAAGCAACAGAAGAAGACTCAGTAAATGTCCTAAGCAAAATATACCAGGAAATATACCAGGAAATCTGGAGAATTACACAGTGGCTGGACAGATTGGATGAGGTTAGTCTACATATCAATACATACAAAGGAGACTTAACCGTGTGTGCAAACTATTGTAGAACATCCTTAATTTCAAATGCTGGCAAAATAATGCTTAAGATCATCCAACACAGATTGGAACTCTACATGTAACAGGAGATGACAAATGTTCAAGCTGGCTCTTGAAAAGGCCAAGGAACAAGAGACATTACTGCTGATACATACTGGATAATGGAAAAAACCAAAGAATGCCAAAAAGAAGTCAATATATGTTTCATTTATTATAAAAAGGCTGTCAATTATGTTAATCAAGTCAAGCTGTGGAATGTACTTAGAAAAATGGGAATCACAGAACTTCTTACAGTATGTTCTCATGCAAAAGCTATACACAGGTCAGGAAGCCACAGTCCATATGGGACATGGCAAAATAAACTGGCTCCAGGTTGGCAAAGGAGCGAGATAAGGCTGTGCACTCCCCCTTTACTTATGCAACCTATATGCTGAATATATATATTGAGGGAAACTGGATTGGAAGAAGATGAATATGGTTTTAAAGAAGGAAGGAAGGAGGAAGAAGAAACATCAATAACCTGCATTATGCTAATGATACTACTCTGATAACTGAAAATGCAAATAATCTGTAAGATCTAGTAATGAAAGTCAAGCAGCACAATGAAAAAATAAGACCCAGGTTAAATATAAAGAAGACAAACGTAATGAAAACAGGTACAGCAACCAGCCTTAGAATTGCTAATATTATAGAGGTGGATAATTTCTGCCCTTCCAGATCAACAGTAAATGAACCAGGTAGTCAAGAAATATGCCATACACTAACACTTGGTAGAGTAGCAGTGAAGGCCTTGAAAAAGATATTTAGGTGCCAGTTGTGCCTATATCTACAAAGACCAGAATCCTGCAGGTGATAAGTTTCCCTGTGATGCTCTATGAAAGCAAAAGTTGGACTTTGAAGAAACAGGATAGGAAGAGTATTGATGCTTTTGAATGTTGGTGTTGGAGAAGATTGCTGAGAATACCAGGGACAGACAAGGCAACAAACAAATAGATCATTGACCCAATCAACCCAGAGTTCTCACTCAAGGCACAAATGATAAGGCTCAAATTATCATATATAAATACATTCACAGTCATAGATATATTCAGAAAGTATGAACTGGGTAAATCTGCATTAAAATATGAAACAAAAATTGCCCTATCCCTATATTTGTTCTATCTCTTTAACACATGTTCATAATCTACAGCCCTTAGAGAAATCTGCTTCATCTTCCAGTTCAGCTGCTCTATATTTCCTCAGAGAAATCCAGCTAATTTTTTGCATTTCAGCCAATTTTGCCTGGCTGGCAACACCTTCTGAAATTCAGTTGTAGCCAAGACTGTCAGTTAAGTTGGCTCTGTTTTGTTTTGTTTTTAACATTAAAGAGGGGGAAAGGTCAAATACAGATATTGGGGTGTTCTAAAATGATCATTCTTTAGGGATGAGCAATACTGAAAATCTTTTCATAAGTGGATACTTTATAGTAATCCTTTTGAACGTGGGGCAAACCATCATAACACACATAGATTGACTGTAAATGCTGTTTTCTGGTCACTGATCTTATTTTTCTATTATATGCTTCTCTAGAGATAAGAGAAATCTGCAATGTCCAAAACGGCTAAACATTTAGAGTTGATTTTTACATAATTGTTTGGGTGAAATAAACCAGAATCTAATGGGGGAGGAGGGTAAGCAAAGGACTTGCATTGACGGATTCACTTAAATTTTTGAAAACATATGGTAAGCGCTCACAAAATAGCTACTACAAGGAGCTTTGCATTTATAAAGGAATTGCCCATGAACATGAAAAGTTACAAATCACTTAGTAAAAACGAAACCGATGAGCTATCCTTCCTGACTCCCCCACTCTTGCTTTCTGCCACCCAGTAGATCATTGTCTTTTTTCAGGCTACGCGGTCCCATTTCCCAACAAAAGGAAGGCCTGCACACCATTTTTATTTTCCAAGACATCTTACAGATTTATGAGGGACTCAAAGGTATTCTGTAAATAAAAAAGGTGCTAATGGCTAGCATTTTGATTTACAACACACCCATTTCAGTTTTAATATTTAAACCAAGTCACAGAGTACAGAGGGTATGACAAGTAGTATGAGAGAGTTATAGGTAAATGCTGGCCCCCGTGGGTACCACTTTGTCTATTCCTGGTTTAACCTCATGGAAATAGGCTGGATTGTCCTGCTACATGGAGATTTAAATCCAGACTAGACTGTACCAAGCCAGTAAGATTATAAAGCACCAGGTATTTTAATTATTCACAATATCACAGTCAAGTTTCACAAGGGGATTATGGAAAAGTAACACGATATCAGCCAACAGGTCCACTCTAACCACTGCAAGACAGGAAAAAATAGTCTTGCCACTTCTTCCTTATCTCAAGGAAGAGTTTCTAGTTTAGGATTTTAAAATTCATTTCAGATTAATAAGGAATGCAGTTTGTTCTTTCTGCTCGCTTTGAGACAGAGTGCAAAAAGGAGCTTTAATCTATCTAAATAAATTATCTGAAGTTTTATTATTATCCCACTCTGCTCTTTTAATGCTGCACTTCCTTTTTTTGTTTGTTTGTTTTTTGTTTTTTGTCTGTTTTTATGGGATAGTTTTCAAATTAAGTTATTTCTGGAAAGCACTATTGAAATCAAGGAATTAGTCATCACAACTAACTTAACTATCATTAATTTCAGTGACAATCAGTCACATTATATTTAGAAAGGCAAAATGTAGTTTATACACTCATCTTACTATATATTCTGATAAAACCACTATTCGTGCTCAGACACATGTAAATAAGCCATTTTACCAAAGTCTAGCAATGTGTTGTTTTAAAGTTCCTCAGGGGACAAATCTAGGAAAAGTGTATTTTCCCAGTAACACTAATCCCCCCGGCATTTGTGATCCATTTGCCCATGACTCCCCCATTTTTCTCTGAAATAAGTCTCCATTTCCCTCTTTTTGAGATATTGAAACGTGCAGTTGCAAGACCTGAAAACCTTGCAAGAAGTGAGCACAGTCAAACATATGCCAGAATACAGAAAAGATCACAGCAGGGTCTGTAGAAAGAATTCTTTTTTTGCCTTTAAAGAACCTGCATGCTGCAGAACTAAAGTTGTTATGTCATAACTTTCTTCTTATTAGTCTACCAGTCTCTCGAGGGCTTGGTGTCCTTACTTTGAAGCTTCAGCACTGTTGAATATATGCATTAGCCTCATGAGTGCTGATTTAGGACTTTACTTATGAACAGGACAGTTATATTGTTGTCAGCTAGGCATGAAACATCAAGCTTTATTAATTGGGCATGGCGCACACAGCATATAAGCCAAAGAGTCCTTGTTTAAATAAGAGAAATTGGATTCCATATTTCAACAGTTCTTAGTTTAGGGTTGAATTTGGAGAACATATTTATATATTTGGCTAGCAAGCCCAAGGATAACCTGAAAGTGAGCAAGGACCCAAAATTATATAAAGCCCATTACAAAGTATATGAACTGCTTACATTTACATACTGCTGAGCTGTTTAAATATTATTATATGGTGATGATGATGATGATGATGATGATGATGATGATGATGACGACAATGATGACGATACATTCAAATCAGTTTGACTCCTCTCCTAGTGACTACCCAGACATTTTTGGAAGTGGTTTGCCATTGCCTTCTACCTACAGCTGAGACAGGGACTGGCTTAGTCACCTAGTTGGCTTTATGCCTAAAGCAGGACTAGAATTAGCCCAATGTCTTTAGCAAGTACACCAACTGCTCTGCTTACTAGAATGTAACCAGATTTATATAAGGCTTGTATGACCACTTATCTTTATAGACAAATCCGAGTGGCTGAAAACAGCAGTAAAAACAACACACACACACACACACACACACACAAAAGCAAAAAACCTGGCACCCCAACCATTCTCCTCTGATGCAACCAACACCACCATCTTCAGGCTCCAACCTCACCCTCCCTCAAACTTTGGGGGGAAATCTAGCTCTTTATGGCCTTCCAGAAGGCTAAGAGGGTGGAGGCCTGTTGGATCTCAGGGGGAACATGTTCTACAAGGCAGGGGCTGCTATGGAAAAAGAAGGATTCCTAGGTTCCACTAGGGCATCATCACGTAGAGTGTGTTGCAGTAATCCCCAGGAAGTGACCAAGGCACGAGTAACCATGAGCAAGGTGAGAACTGACACCTCTTTGGTTAAGAGCAGTCAAATGTTACCTGGCGTCATGATGAAAATCTCCTTAGAAACCAGCTATTAATGGAGTGTTTAAAATGGACCAAATCTTCTGTAAATCCTGATTTTAAGAATTTCTCCTGTATGCTGGCTCTGAATAGGAAATGAGTAAAAGCCCTGTTAAATTAAAGCTCTGGGGGAGATGGGCAGCACATTAAATAAATAAATAAATAAATAAATAAATAAATAAATAAATAAATAAATAAATTCAAGCATGTGTAATTAGTTCCATATCCTACTTCCAATTTAATATTTCATTATTTTGAAAAGGAAATTTGCTGTTTACGTGGAACTGAGTGGTTAATGTACATGGTTAATAAGATACTATTATTTAGTAAACGTAGGGTTTTTTTTCCAGCTATAAAATAAGCATGTTAAAGTTTATTTAAGACAGAATATCAGGAAACAGTCGCCTTAGAATCTATTTAATTTTTGGCCTTATGCAGTCTCTTGGCTATTTAGTCAAGATGAATGAAAAACTAGTGTATAGTACTTAGCTAAAATATTACATGCCAGCTGCCGTCAACCTGATTTCCTCCAGGCCAGCCAAGCTAAATAGACAGTGGTGCCTTCTGGGCAGAATTTATTCAGCAAAATGAACAGAAAAGCTACCAACTACAACACTTCCAGCTTATCAGCTGGTGAAGTGAAAAAATGCATGTGATGATCAGCTAAAGAAGGAGTGTCCCACAGGAAAACCATTCAATCTGGAGTTTAAACTTAGTAACTACATTGCAAGTCTGAGAAGGCCACTATAAACATCTTATAGAGATAACCAAAGGAAACAATAGAAAGGCTTCTGAACATAGCAGAACGGATCTTTATAAGACATATTTTGTCTTGTAATCATATAATCTCTTTATATCCAGCTGTTCATGGCAATGTGTATCTGCAGATATGGCTATTATCTTAAGCAAGGAGCATAACAACAAAGCTCAGATGAACAATATGGAGATGCAGTCCACTCCGTGTGCTTCATGATCAACGATGAGAGGTAGGAGCTTTTACATCTCTGAACAATCTGACAACTGAAAGGTGAAAAATGTTTCTGACAATAAATATTAATTTCAGACCCTGGGAAGTGGTATACAAGGAATGCAAAATGCCCTATTCCGAGTTTTATTGGGGTGGCTGCCAGAGAAGGGAGGAAAAAACAGGAGATTATCACTTGTGGGCTCCCTTGGTGGCAAACAAAGAGAAGACATAACTCTTTTAGAGGAGCAAGATTGCTAGAGAGCATATTAAAAATAAGTTTTAGGCCACTAGCATTTTTCCTCTCACACTGGCAACATCATCAAATAGAATATCTGTCAGGAAAGCTTAATAAAATTGAATGTATTATAATATTATACAAATTTTATAAACTCCCTCTTGTATGTCACACAAAGAACTGTGATTATTAATGGATTAAAAAAATAAACTAAAATAAGCAAGCAGACAATGACAAGCATGCTATGAGTGCTATGCTACCCAGAGACATAATGGAATTGGGCAGATTATATATTTAATAAAATAATAACTTTAATAAATTAATAATTATCACACAGTACTTATGGATTGATAAAATGTCAAAAAGAGATTTTTGAAAATAAATAAGGCAACATGCAGATCAACACATGGGATTTTAATGTGCATGTAAATAAGAAAAATTAAAAAGTGCTCTAGATAGTTTCTAACAGAAACTTAGGGCTTATCTACAATGTCTAGTTGTCCCATTGCCAGAACTGGCCAGCAATTGTTGCTGGAGAACAGAAGGGGTGGCAACACCCTTTATTAATCACCCATGCCCCCTGTCAAAGTAAAGTCAAGGCAGGGTTTTCTGATCCACTTTTGGAGTACTCTTTTCCATATTATGTTACCCCAAGTGATCCAGTCCATTTCAGATAGTGTATTTCAATTTGTTGCAGGCTAACTCTGGCACTTCTGGCTATTTCACAGAGGCAGAAATGCCCCTTCAGTTGAGTCAATGCTTACTGTCTTTAATACTTTTTAGAATTGTCTTTATCGCAAATGCTGTCATAGTACAATGGTTATAGCACTGCCTTATAAATGGAAGGTTGCTGATTTGAAACCCAGCAAAAATGTTTGAGGATTTTTTAAATCACAAACGTTCTTTGCCTGAACTTCCTATTTTTCCCTGCACTTTGTTTGTTTAAAGAAATCTGTGAGTATACTGTTTCACTGTTCTTCCAGTTAGCTGAAGAGCTGAAAGTGAAATCCTTGTACCTCTAGTGACCGAAAAAAATGATGAAATGATGCACTGGTAGACTTGGTATTTAAAAACAAAACAAAACCTGAGCTTAGAAAAGAAGTTTAGGGAAAGAAAAATAATTTTAAAAAAACAAAAATTTCACTCACATTTTGGACTAGCAACCTTCTATTTACAAGGACAATGTAAACCACTGTGCTATTGTAACATTCATAATAAAGATACCTGGAAATGACATTAGAAACCAACAGGTCAGTAAAATGGATAGATATATACACATAAACATATGGAGTCCCTGGTGCTCTCTGAGCTCAGTTGTTTGCTTGCAGACATTTCATTACTCTACAAGGTAACATCATAAGTACTAGTGAGTGTGGGGTTTGCTCCCTGTTTGAATACAGCAGCTTGCCCTGCCAGTGTTGGGGGGGGGGGTGCTTTTCTCCTTGATAGTTCCTTGATTAGTGTATTGTTTTCAGCTTGATTGTTTGTCTGGTGTTAATTCTTGCCTATCTGCATGTAGGCTGCTACAGAGGATGTGTTCTGGTCTTTTTGTTTTGCTGACAACCACTATCAAACCTACATCTCTAAGACAAGCTGAAAAAAGGAAAACAAAACTCCAAACCAAGCTGCTCGAGCTAAACCCTAGAAGCAAAGAGGCACCTGAACACTAATGGGTAGTCAACTTGTCCAGCCACCCACTATCCACCGCAGAACACAATATCCTCCAGAAAAGCTTCAACTATAACATAGACAATGCTAATCAGTTAGAATTCTTTGCAGCCTTAGAAGCAGCATTTAAAACTGCAGGACTTACCTCAGGGACCCAAGAAAAATAAGCCAGACAATCATACCACAGACCAGAAGAACACAGAATCAGAACCAATTCAAAGCAGAGGACAGAGCAGCCTCAAAAACCTAAAGGAGGACCAAATCATCATCATCCTTGCAACAGACAAAGGTCAAACCACATTTATCATGGACAGACCACAGTACATACAAAAGGCCAAAGAATTACTGGAAGACAAAGAAATCTACATCCCAGTAAACACCAACCCAATATAAAACTAGACAACTTCATCAAAAGAATCCTTAACAACCTAACCAAGAAAGATCAAATCACAAAAGAAGAACAGTGGCAGATGAAAAGTAGTAGACCCATCTTCCCACACTTCTATGGATGCCCAAAAATACACAAGCCCAACATACCTCTTTGTCCAATTGTATTGTTACCAGGGACCCCAAAATGAAACACAGCAAAAGAACTTACAAAAAAGCTTGGACATCTCACAGAGGGGAGCGAATATTCTATCAACTCCCCACTACAGTGCCTCCAGAAAATCAAAGACCTAAAAATAGATGAAGATGAAACTATGGTTTCATTCAATGTCACAGAACTCTTTACATCCTTAGACCCAGATCCAGTGAATGAATCCATGGCAGAAGTACTACACAACACACCCATCCTAACCAAATACACAAGGTATTCTAATACAAATACATCCTAATACAAATACAGAGATTGGACCTCATCAACCTCTGCCTCACTACCTATTTTCAGTTTGATGGGCAGATATAACAACAAATAAGAGGAACACTCATAGCAGAAACTGTAATGCAGCATCTAGAAATTACAGCACTCTCACACATACAGTCAAAAGTATGGATCCAGTATATAGACAACACCTTTGTCATAATAAAAAAAGCAACAACTAGAGAATACTCATGAAACAATCAACAACATCTTCAAAGGAATAAAATTCACAAGGATAGAAGAAAACAACAACACAATACCCTTCCTGGATATCCTCATTAGCAGAGGAAATGATGGCACATTAGAAGCACAAGTGTATTAAAAAGCAACCCACAGTAATGAAGTCCTCCATTACCAAAGTAACAACCCAACCTCCCACAAGAGGAACTGTGTAAGAACATCGTTCAGACAACCACAAACACACTACAGCAACCAGAATACCAGAAAAAAGAAACAGACTGGCTATACAACATCTTCCAACAAAATAGATGTCCATACAACTTTGCCAAAAAGTGCCTAAACACTCAACCCACTACAGCACAACCAACACAAGCTATGAAAAGGATAACACTGCCATACATCAGAAACATCTCAGAAACAATCAACAGACTAGTACAACCACACAGAATCACCACAGCACACAAACCAACTAAAGCTCTCCAAACATCCTAAGTAACCCAAAAGACCCAGCAGCCCAAGAAGAAAAAACAGGAGTCATCAACAGCATACAGTGTAAGGACTGTAACAACCACTATGTAGGACAGACAAGCAGAAGGCTTACAGAGCACATCCATGAACACCAATTAGCAGTCAGAAACATAATGAAAACTCCTTAATCTCACAACACATAGACAGACTCAACCATAGTTTCAACTGGGAAACTCTGAGCATCCTAGACCAAGCTAAATCCAACAATGCAAGGGAATTCCTGGAAGCTTGGCACTCAGACACATCAGCCATCAATAGACACATAGAGATAAACCACATCTACCCACCATTCAAAAGAAACAATAAAAAAGCCAAGAAGGAAACAAAAAGACCAGAACACATCATCTCCAGCACCCTATACCCAGATAAGCAGGGATTAACACCAGCCAAACAATCAAGGAGAAAAAAATACTCTAATCAAGGAACTACCAAGGAGACAAACAATCAAGCAGAAAACAATACCCTAATCAAGGAATTACCATGGAGAAAACCACACCCCTACCACCACTGGCAGGGCAAGCTACTGTATATAAACAGGGAGCAAACCCCACACTCACTAGCACTACTGATGTTACCTAGTTGGGTAATGAAATGTCTGCAATCAAATAACCAAGCTCAGAGAGCACCAAGGACTCTGCAATTCAACTCTGAGCTTCATGTATTCCCTTCTATATAGATACACACAGAGCCACACATAAATATACAGTGGGGCAAAAAAGCATTTAGTCAGCCACCAATTGTGCAAGTTCTCCCACTTAAAAAGATGAGAGAGGCTTGTAATTTTCATCATAGGTATACCTCAACTATGAGAGACAAAATGAGAAAAAAAATCCAGAAAATCACATTGTCTGATTTTTAAAGAATTTATTTGCAAATCATGGTGGAAAATAAGTATTTGGTCACCTACAAACAAGCAAGATGTCTGGCTCTCACAGACCTGTAACCTTTAAGAGGCTCCTCTGTCCTCCACTCGCTACCTGTAGTAATGGCACCTGTTTGACCTTGTTATCAGTATAAAAGACACCTCTCCACAACCTCAAACAGTCACACTCCAAACTCCACTATGGCCAAGACCAAAGAGCTGTTGAAGGACACCAAAAACAAAATTGTAGACCTGCACCAGGCTGGGAAGACTGAATCTGCAATAGGCAAGCAGCTTGGTGTGAAGAAATCAACTGTGGGAGCAATAATTAGAAAATGGAAGACATACAAGACCACTGATAATCTCCCTCGATCTGGGGCTCCACGCAAGATCTCACCCTGTGGGGTCAAAATGACCACAAGAACGGTGAGCAAAAATCCCAGAACCACACGGGGGGACCTAGTGAATGACCTGCAGAGAGCTGGGACCAAAGTAACAAAGGCTACCATCAGTAACACACTACGCCGCCAGGGACTCAAATCCTGCAGTGCCAGACGTGTCCCCCTGCTTAAGCCAGTACATATCCGGGCCCGTCTGAAGTTTGCTAGAGAGCATTTGGATGATCCAGAAGAGGATTGGGAGAATGTCATATGGTCAGATGAAACCAAAGTAGAATGTTTTGGTCTAAACTCAACTCGTCGTGTTTGGAGGAGAGAGAATGCTGAGTTGCATCCAAAGAACACCATACCTACTGTGAAGCATGGGGGTGGAAACATCATGCTTTGGGGCTGTTTTTCTGCAAAGGGACCAGGACGACTGATCCGTGTAAAGGAAAGAATGAATGGGGCCATGTATCGTGAGATTTTGAGTGAACACCTCCTTCCATCAGCAAGGGCATTGAAGATGAAACGTGGCTGGGTCTTTCAGCATGACAATGATCCCAAACACACTGGCCGGGCAACGAAGGAGTGGCTTTGTAAGAAGCATTTCAAGGTCCTGGAGTGGCCTAGCCAGTCTCCAGATCTCAACCCCATGGAAAACCTTTGGAGGGAGTCGAAAGTCCGTGTTGCCCAGCGACAGCCCCAAAACATCACTGCTGTAGAGGAGATCTGCATGGAGGAATGGGCCAAAATACCAGCAACAGTGTGTGAAAACCTTGTGAAGACTTACAGAAAACGTTTGACCTCTGTCATTGCCAACAAAGGATATATAACAAAGTATTGAGATGAACTTTTGATATTGACCAAATACTTATTTTCCACCATGATTTGCAAATAAATTCTTTAAAAATCAGACAATGTGATTTTCTGGATTTTTTTCCCCATTTTGTCTCTCATAGTTGAGGTATACCTATGATGAAAATTACAGGCCTCTCTCATCTTTTTAAGTGGGAGAACTTGCACAATTGGTGGCTGACTAAATACTTTTTTGCCCCACTGTATGTACTTGTTGTACCTTCATGTATGTGCATGTTGATGTTTTAACTCTGTATATAAATTCAATTTAATGTTATATGCCTATATATGTGTACACACTCTGAGGGGGTTATTTTGGGAAATGGTGCTTACCACTAACAAAGAGACTGTTATTATCTTCCCTGTGCTACCAGGGAGGTTTTTATTATACAAAAAAAGCTTAACAAACTTACTTATCTAACTTAACACTTATCACTAAATCTATATTATATTACATTATAGTTATATTAATTATTATATCTATGCTTATGTGTGCATCTAAATTCTGAACAGTTCTATGAACATTTCTGTTCTCCTTTGTTGCCTGAGGTCTGTCTTTAGCCACCATTTAGACACTTTCACGTTAAATGGCTTCTGTTGATGTCAGCTGATGTTCTGAACTGCTGCTGAAGTCTTGGCTTTGCACAGTCTTTCAGTCTGTATTTGTGGGGGACTGGAGGGAAGAAAGGTGTTTGGCCAGCTACCAGGTGATTGTAGGTTCTCAGCACCTCTGCTGGAGTGGTGACACTGTTTGACTCTGCTTCCCCTTTCAGCTCATCTGCAGTTGATTTGCTGAAGTCCAAGCCTGCTCCTCCTCCACCATCAGTTGCCTGTTAAGCTGACAGCTGCTCCACTCCCTCGTCTGCAAATTCTTCTTCTTTGCCCTCCCACATGAGACAAATCTTCCTCCAACATATAGCCACATTCAGATGCTATCCACATTTTCCTTTTGTAATTGGAAAACAGGTATGGTCCAGTGCTCTTCAGGTGCTCTTCAGGCTACCTTAAATCCTGCAGTGGGGGGGGGGACTGGGAAGGTAGAGCTCATGTTGGCCACTGCAAGGCTTTCCTTCCTTCTATAAACATCAAGTATATATCTCTAAGCAATTAGCAATTGCTTTTCTGAAATAGAAAGTGGGAGGACACTACATTAAGGGCGGTTGTCTAATGGGAGGATATGGTTGCCTGCAGTCCAGACTGCGTATCTTAAAAGCTGCCACCAAAATATCTCAGTCCAAACATTATATTTTGAAAGACAGCTAACTTTAAAGCTGGTATGAGTACAGGACAGCAGCAACTTAGATTTGTGGATATGCCCTTAGAGCTTTGTATGGATTCTGTAGACTAATCAGCATTCTGGGCTGCCAGTTTCCTCACTCTCCAACTGGCTGTCTTTCAGAATGTTACAGTGGTGTTGCACTTTGCTCAACCTATATATGTATAAATATATTAAAATGTTACATAACGCCATACATCTCCAGAAACTTCCTCCCACAGGGTACTAAATTTGGAATCCCTAAAACTAGCTTTCTGGAGATGTGGAATAGAGATAACAAAATATGGACTGCAGAGAAACAGATAGAAGGAATCTGTATAGAAGACCACACAGACCACTAACTGATTTTAAAAAGTGGAGGAATATATTGTGCCAATCAAGGCTTCCCCTTGAAAAGGTATCAGATTAAGAATTGCCAAGAATTGGGCAGACATCAATTTTGTAAATGCAGTTTGTGTGAAAATATGGGGCTGTGAGATTAGCCATCACTAACGATATTGTTAGGTATTAATACCTGGCTGAAAGTTTTTAAAATTCTGCACCAGAGTTATATATGCCTGCAAATTCAGCGTTAGCCACCTTAATTTACATATGTAGCCTTTGACAGTTACCTTGATGAAAAGTGCTGGTTTTGCTTTCCAAACAGTCCCCTACCTTTTCTAAATTAATTCCAAAGGGGTGACTTACATATTTTGTGATGAATCTGACAACTGAAAAATTCAATGAATTCATATCACACAGTAGTTATAGAGTGTTTGGATCTTCAGAAATTGTTAGACTTCTAGACAGGGATCAGGGCTCTAAAATACACAGCAATTATTTTTAGAAGATCTGTCAGAATTTGCTTATTCGCTGGACATTTTCAAAGCAAGAAGCAAAATCTATCCCTCTGATATGAATCAATATTTCCAAAAATGTTTCTCTTAGAATTTTAATAATGCAGGTATTATCTTCTTCCAGTGGCCCAGTCTTTGGTCATTAATTTGGGAATGCTTAGATGGTTGCCAATTATTACATACTAGTCAGGTTTCTTATCTGCATAATCTACTTTAGTCAAATCTGCTTTATTCATTCATCAAGCTTGCTACCGCTTGTGAAACGCAGCCTTAAAAATGTTAAACCTTTTATAATCTTCATAAGGCTTAGTTACATAACAAGTATTTTCATAAATACTGGTAATTCTCCAGTCCTTTTAATTTATTAAAGCAATGGGCTGTTAACCCTTTGATTGATCCCATGGATTATCCAAATCTTTCAAATAACAAATTCAAGTGGTGAGTGCTACCAATACTGAAGTGGGCAAAATACCTGCCTAGAAACCAGGGCCAGTTCATAAAAGTACAAAACCATCTTTGACCATCTTAAAGAAGGGCCAATGCCCCCCAAGCAGACATGGAATGCTGAAGATCAGTTAATAAAGGAAAGTGAGCATTTCATAGAATTGTCTGCTTGAGAACTTCCTTAAAGTTTCCTGGATGAATACAAGACTGGCATCCTGAAAGCAGACATGAATTAGAATACCCATGTTTTTGATATGTCCCATTTCTACCTTCTAACAGTAAAGTGGATGGCCCTGTGCTAATAGATATTCAATGGGCTCTTCCAAAAATGGGGGGGGGGAGGTGCAGTCATGAGAAAAATATCTGTGCGTGTGTGTGTGTGTATAATACACACAGAGAGAGACAGTGATAGGCAGAGGTAGATATGATCCCTTTTTACCAAAACATCATTTCCGAAAATCAGTTCACTCAAGCTGCCATCGAACTATGAGGGCAGGACATAGATAGCAATCCCTTAACCCTAATGGTAATTAAAGTGAGTGAAATAAATTGCTTGAGACCAGCAGATGGGTAGAACTGATGCCGCCTTTTTCTGAACTGATGCCCCCTTTTTCTAACTAAATTTAAATGAGAGTTTGTTTGCTTGTTTTAAAAGTAAAGAGACTTCATTAAGTCAAATGGCAAGCCAACACAACCTTTTAAGGGCTAGGAGCTGCAAGTATATAACTTAATAAAAAGAATTTTAAAAGATTACCTAGAATTTAAGAAAATAACCCCCTAAAGAGCAGATCAAATGGAAAAGGCTCTTACAATACTCACAGTGAACAGAACATGACCTCCCTTTTTAAATGGGGAGGAGGAACCTAGCCTCTTTTTCAGGTAAACACTCTACCCATAGAACAGTGATGCATTTGGGTAGGATCATATCATTAGAAATTTAAAGAGAAAAAGAAATCAAAGGATGCATGAGCTTGGTTATTTTTGAATAATTCCTAACATCTGGGTTTCATTTTCAAGATAGCCATTCTCATCGTACATTTATTTGTTATCAATATTTGCTCTATATGGAAGCAACTGTAGAAAATCCTCAATCAGACAAGTAAGTTGATGCAGATGGAATCAGTATGCTTGTAGCCTTCTTGCTTATGTTTTGTACTTTTTTGCATGCTGATTAAAAATTCAGGGAGAGACTGTCAAGAATGTTATGTTTAAAGAAGTGTCAAAATAAACCTAAATGTACTGCTGACATCTAAAGTGTAAGTGAACTAGCTCTGAATTTAGCATTGAACATGCTCACCAAATTCATTATGTTCACTTCTACAGACGCTGCAAAGATAACGGATATACTGCTACACAACACAACAGAATTGTGGAGATTCTGGAGATACTCCAGAAATATTTCTGAGAGAAACCAACCCAACTAGTAGTCATCAGTGTCAACCGATCACCAATATGCAGTAATAGTTTATGGCATGATCGATAGGTGTCAGTTGTGTATACTCTGCAAAAATGAGTTTTGCCCACTTCAATTATGTTTACTTATCTATCATATTTATACCCACCTCAGTCATGAGTCTCTGGGCTGCTGTTAAAAACTGAAATGCCCAGTCAAAGTAAATTACAAAATGGCAACATACGCTTAACTTAACTTCAGATTTTAACAGACAAACCTTAAATATTCTGCAAACCAGATATGCAGGTTTTTTTAAAAGTTCATTTCAAAATAATATTTTATAACAGAATTTTCCAATGTATTCCACTGGTCCTTAGAAAACTTACAAATAATTGTTCTCTTTCTCCTCCAATCATAGCACTTGCAATCTGATCAGTTTCTGTTCAAAGAGCAAACCTATGTCTTTAAAAACGTAATACATGTGTAAAAGCCCATCTTCATTTTGTGCATATGTAAAGTAGCAGTAACAAAAAAAAGGTCAATACCACGGAGATGCAAAAATACAGATAGTGGCCATATGTAAGTCTTTTCAGGTTGACTATTTAAGACCTTTTCAGTTTTTAAAAATTAAATATCCTTTTGTTTTTGTCTTACATAGAAAAATGGTTGGAAAATGTTCCTGGAAATACAATAAACATTCAAATTATGTGTAGTCTAATCCAACCTAGGGAAAGGAGACAAAAAATATCTTGAACCTGCAAATATTTTGATGAATATTTCAACTGGCTTTGTAAGTGCAAGAAGCAATAATCACTTCTCTTTGTATGTAATCTCAACACAGAACTATCTAATTAGTGTGTGAAATCATCAAAACTGGACCATGATTTGGAATTAAAGCATCCAGAATACTTAAGTAAACACATAGGTTTTTTTCCATAAATATGAAAAAAAGAATTATCTTTATCTTCTAATAAAAAAGAAAGAAGAGTGCAATTTCTAAGTGCTCTTCTGCTGACAACTTTATGTTGTTTCATATGATGTTTCCAAAATGATTGCTAAGACAGACTATCTACATGATATTACAGAAAGGTTGACACTTCCTGGAATTACCAGTATTGCATCCTGGGCTTAAGAAAGAAAACAAGCACATGAGTTGAGTTCACTATCTTTATTCAACTATCAGTGAACCACAGAATTGAAAACATGACAAAAAATATTGAGAAAACTCTCATCCATTGAATAGTCCACTTTTTGCATTACAAGTTGATGAATGCAGTGATGCGGTAGATGCTGCCAATTTGATGTATGTGGTTAGACATGTTTATGAAAGCTACATTCAGAAAGATCTTATATTTACTAAATCACCTTCAGCAAAAATAACAGCTGATGAAATATTTAAATTTATTGATGATTTTATGATTCAAAGCAATATTTACTGGAAAAATGGGTCACTCAGAGCAGTGATGGGGCTCAGGCAATGGCTGGATCCCACAGTGGGCTTGCCCCATGGCTTCAAACAGGAGCACCAGGCTGTGTGTAGCACCACCAGGCTGTGTGCAGTTGCACTGGAGAGAAGCACTAGTTGTGAAAACCATGCCCACACATTCGAATTCTACTCTTCAAGAATGCATAAAGTTTATAAATTCAATAAAATTTAATTCCTTAAATTCTAGCATTTTACTGTGTTCTGCAATGAATTAGGAAGTAAACATAAGGATCTCTTATTACATCAGGAGCACCAATGGGTATCTAAGGGAATCATTTTGATATGAGTCTCTAAAATTAAAAATGAATTTTGTTGTTTTTGGCACGACATCCTTCACTCACAAAAGTTGTCTTATCTGAATTTAAATGCACATTTCATGACTGATTAACAGTGCTGGCTTGCTTATGTGACATATTTTGTCTTCCAAATGAGTTAACTCTGAATTTACAAAGTATTAAAATTAATATTTTCAAAGTTCACAAAAAGTTCAAACAACTACTTAAAAACATTAAGGACAAAACAGAGAAATTTTAATGTTTTAAAAGGTTTAAAATGTTTAAAAGACTTGCAAAAGATAGATGGTGAAATTAATACACCAGATGCAATTTTTGCTGTAATCAAATAGCATCTCTTGGTACTAATATCAACCTTAAATGCTTATTTAAAATGTGGAATAACCTGTTTACTGTCAACACCAAAAATGAATAAATATTACAACTGAATGCATCTGAAGTAAGTAACTGAACTTTCCAATGATTCTGCCTTAAAAGAGCATATGATAAACTCTCCTTGATTTATCATTTGCATAGTAGGAAAGAATATTTACATTTATCTGAAAAAGCAGTCAAACTCCTACTGCATTTTGTCACAGCGTAAAAGTGTGAAGCTAATTTCTCATTTTAGTTGTTATGAAATATAAAGTATATGAATAGATTAAATATTGACCTAGATCTGCAGATAGAACTGTCTTTTGTTCATGACATCAAGTTTCCATGTGATCAAACATCACCCGATTAATTTTTAAATAGTTATTTAAAAGCTATAATGTACCCATATAATAATGTTTTACTTTTTATTTGAAGTACATATTTGTACTTCAAATAAAAAGCAAAACAGTATTCATTGGGGAGGGGGTTGGTTTTTTTAAATGCATTTTGAGATTGCAAAAAAGGATATTAAAAAAACCTGGTGTCCAACTAGATGAAGTTTGAGAAACACTGCTCTGGCATATGCATAATCATTTAAAGAATACAATATAGTTGGCTTTTCACATAACACCTGTTCCTCTTAGAAAAGGAAGCAGGTGGAAAACTGATTTGTACATTTAGTAATACTCAAGAGACTGAGATTGATTACCATGCCCGAGGCAAAAGAATATGATGCCCACAGAATTGCTGGCAATGCCCTGCAAGTCACAATCCACAGGCTTCCTTAAGCTCCATTGCTACATGAAATGCTCCACTTATTTGTATGGTCTGCAGTAGAGGAAAAAATATTATTTCCATCCACCTTTCTTTGAGGAGCCAAGAAAATTAGAGTGTTCCTCAAGCAACAGATCACAGGTCTCTGATTCTAGATGACTGTGTCTAATTCAGTGAGCCAAAGTTGTATCGAATGAAATCTAAGAACACATTTAGGATTAATTAAGTATGTAAGAGCTATCTTAAATTTCAGGAATGAGTCAGGGAAAGGGTCTCCTGATCCTTTTAAAACACTTCCCCACTTGGTTTGTATAATACTGTAGAGGGAATAGGGAATGGCCTTGAAGGACAAGAGGAAGAGCTGCTATCAAGGCAACAATCAGACAAGCACAGCTTGAGCCCCTCCCAAGAAATTAATTTGAGTAAACATCTCAGACAGGCCCCTCCCTAGTTCACACAAAGATAACATGAGGGAGGGGGGAAGTTCATTGAGACTTGCAAGATTGTGTTCTTGCAAGTCTGCAAAGAAGTCTGCAAGTCTTGCAACAGATATAGCTGTTCAATAAAAGTAGTTTTAGATCTACGGGACATTGTTTTTAGTTCTGATCTACTTTATAGGGCTGTCCAAAACACATCCTTCACTTTAACACACTGTTAGCAATGAAACCAACCTTGATAATTAACAATGATCATATTGATTTATAATCCACTTTTCCTCCAGGAGTTCAAAGTGGCATCCGTACACTCCTTTTTTTTTCTTTTCTCCAGCCTTGACATGCAGTCTGGTCTATAAGACAATATCATCTTACCAAAGTCACTCAGGGAGATTCCATGGTTGAGGAATGGATTGAATCTGGGTCCCCCCCAATCTTAATTCAATTTTAGTCACTGCACCACACTTGCTTTCATATTTTTTTTTAAATATAAGAATGTTCTATTTTGCAGGATGATGAAAATAGGGTTAGAACAAAAACATATTCCAAAAATGGAATCTAATTCTCTGTAAATCCACTGAATTCAATGGGTTTACACTCATCTGTCTGGGTAGCGATGTAACCCTATATATACTTATCTTAGTATATGTTCCAATGAGCCAACAATGAATTTTAAGCAGATCTGCCCAGGACTGGGTTACTTTAACCTACAGCAAAATGAGATGGGAATGAAGTAGAAATATTCTACTTAGATAGAATGGAGTGCCGTTTCTTTAAAATAAAAACACTCCTCTCACCATCCATAAAAAGCAAGGCAGCAATTCAGTCCCAAAGGGATCCTTTTCTCAGACACTATTCTTAATATATTTGTATAACATCTGTTGGAAAGATCGAGGCTACTAAATCATTAAACATCCTAAATAACTCAGGACAACCATTTGCATTATCCCAAACCTTTCTTTGCAGTTCTGGAGATTGTTTTCCCAAACTCTCCTTTCTGACATCAGTTTATAAAGCAAGTGTTCTACAGGGAAAAAAAAAAAAAAAAATCCTGCTCTTTTTTGAGCAGTTGTGATTTGATTGATTGAAAAATAATTTGTTTTCACATTTTCTTTCAAAGACACAAGGATTCCAGGGATATCTTTAGGGATGGAATGTGATGTTCTTGCTTTTATTTAATTGATCTTGATGCATGTGTATAGGTGTGTGTCCCATCTTTCCTTGTATAGCCTCACTTATTTGGTCTAGAGCTACCCTGGCTTCTCACTCACCAATTAAATCCCAAGGAAAGACAGCGTGATAGAACTCCTTCTGGTGGGCTTTTTCAGATTGGGAAGTGTGGGCAGACTGGAAGACTTTAGAGCAGGGTTCCTCAACCTTGTAAGATGGGTGGACATCAACTCCCAGAATTCCCCAGCCAGCCTTGCCACCCATCTTAAAGTTGCCAAGGTTGAGGAACCCTGCTCTAGAGCAATGGAAAGATGTAACTGACAGAAAGACTAGCATCTTCTCCAGTTCCAACAATAAAGGATGGTCAAAGTACTACCAACAAAAATTAGAAGGAACTATAAACACCTTGAGAATTAGACTGCAAAACTTTCACAACTTTTAAGAAATTGCAAGGCAGATTTAAGGCAAAGCAATAAATAAAGCCTTCCCACATTGAACAGACTAATTCTGAGTTCTTTTGTCCTTTGGCAGGAAGCACTTCATAGATCTGTGTTCCTACCAGAGCAAAGTTCTAAGCCCTAAGGGCACATGAAGGCCAGAGAAAGCTCTACTTTCCACCGCTTTGTGACTTCCAATAAAGCTACTATTAAATCTTTAAACAGTAAGTTCTTACTAAAACAACTGCATTGATTAAACAGGGAACACAAAAATATACGTTTAGTCTTTTATTGCCAAGACTTCAGTTCCAGAAATTTCTTTTTCCTGGGCTTATTATTACAGATGAAAAGTGATTCTGATACACAGCCCTGGGCAAGCTTTTCAACACAATGGCTGCATTGGCAAAACATGTTTAACTTTTCTATGTCAAAATCCCTGTAGCTGCATTTGCCCAACAAGGCTAAGTACGATTCATTCAAATCCTGATTAGTTTTGTTTTGTTTTTGAAAGAGTATGTATATGACTGAAGTTATTGTGTGACTATTCGATTCATTTATACTTCAGTTTATTGGGAAAACACAGTATATAGATTGAGTAACCAAATGAGCAAATAAATTCTCAAGGTAGCGGATAGTATTAATCTATTTATTGAAATTTATTTATTTGTTTGTCTGTTTGTTTATTATTTATTTATTAATTTTCTTCTACTGCCAAGCATCTCTTTAATGAGATGGGACAGCTGCACCATAACTTGAATGAAAGTTCTCTGTTGGTTTGTAGTTCGTTTTTGTATATGTGTGTTTATTTATCTAACGCTGCTCTTTGTATATATATAATTATTCATAAACAATAAAATGTATTGAATCTCACAATTTCTATGGCAGATCATAGAAATTTCTCTCTTGGTATTTTAGACTACAAGTTCCATAACCTCAACCTAGTGTTCAGGTAAGATGCAGCTCATGGCATTTGGAGTTCCACACCTCTGGAGGCCTAACCCTGTTTAGTAATCATCAAAACTGGTCACCAGGCAGACTTTACATGGCAGCCTGACAGACACTTTTGCTCACTGGCATTTGTAAGCATTCTGTGGTCATTTCTTCACCAATTTAACTGAAACATGGACAGAAAAAGCTATTAGAACTGGCCATTGTCACTGGTAGCATCCAACACCTTCAAATATTTTAGTTTACTAAGAGGGTCCTTTTTTTCCATGACAAAGAAACACACCCTGACAATTTTACCACCTATTATCGTTACCTGTCCTTTAGGAAAAATTTACTAAAAGCATCTTGAAAGGGGCAGTTCTGAACATTTCAGCAGCAGAATTCTTTACAACCAAGTTAGCATAAGGGAGTAGATTTTTCACAAAGGGGGGATATAGTATTTCCTCACTATTTTACTACAGCCTATGAATAATTAAACATTATGAATAAAACAGAAGCTTTTCTGAAGTCAATACGACTTACATGCACAAAATATATTTTCTTAGTAATACCTGAAATTCAGTTTTGCATGGTATTTTCATCACACCTATTGAGGCTATTCCAGGGCAAATTTCCAAATTCTGCTTATTTTAAAACAGCAAGTCCAGAACTCATAATCTATACATTAATATTCCCCAAAATACTCATAGGCAACACCTGAGGTTCTTATCAACCACTCCCATCCTAGCTCTTCAAATGGTATTAGGTTGTCATAGTGAGTAAAAATGGGAGCTAACATCTAACAATATCTGCAAGGCTACTTCTGCTGTAGAATGTCACTAAAAAGGACTTTATAGGAAGAGAGTCCTTGAAATGGATGTAGCAGGTTTGAAGAGGCATTTTTGTGGAACTTGGGGAGAGAAAGTTATTCTTCCTTCCTGCCACTCCTGCCCAATGTTCAAGTTCCCAATAAAGCATGGAATTTGCTGGTTGACCTCCTTAGCCTGGCCTATATTACAGATTTATTGTTATAAGGATAAAGTGAAGGAAAGTTCATAAGTACCGCCTTGTGCTCTAAGTATAATAGATAATACAGATGTATAATAGACAATAGAGACAGATGGAGGGCACATTTATCTCTCTCTCTGGTCCCTAACTGCAGTTAGACAATTAACATAACATTTTATAGTTATCTCAGGACTAGAATTAGAAGTAGATAATCAATATAAAGTAAGTAGAAAGAAAGGCCAGGAAGAGACTAGTTGGGAAAAGCAAGGGCGAGAGAACATTTAAGATCCAGGTATCAAAGTGGAATTACATGCAGATCCAAAGATACTGTTATATAGAACCAAGAAAAGCAGATCAACAATGATGAACAATACAGCATGAAAGAATTAAAGGGTTTTTTGAGTGGATGGGGATGATCAAGAAGCTTGGCCAGTGAATTAAGAGCACAAGTCCTAAAACATTCCAATTGTACTCCTTCTACTGGAAAACTTATCCCCCGAAAAATGAAAAGAAGCCTCAATCCAGGACATTCATCAATTCTAGGCCCAGAAGTTGAAACTGCTTCTCTCTCCAGGAACAACTCCATTTGTGGATGAGAGCTCAGTATGAAAATAAATAGGATAAAAGCTGTAAATGTATGTCAAGTAGCAAAAGTTGCACATTTATTTTTTAAAAAAATAAGGCAGTGCTGAGCTGGCTATGAAATTTGTCACCCTCTGTGGAAAAAAAAGAACAACAGATCACATTTCAGCTGTCTTCTAGGGTACGTGCCACTGGGGGATAAAAAGAAAAAAAAGGAAGTCCATTGAGAATTGAACCTAGGGACATAACTTTCGGTGTTCACCAAGCTTTGTACTGTTACATCGTCTCAGAAAAAGACAGACCAGCAGCCAAGCCTCCATGCATGCCTTTTCATAAATGCAAATCTGCCTGGACTAATAATATGTAGAAGAAATAGTCTCTCTTTTAGTGATTCCTCAGGTGCACAAATCTTCCTCTGATGTTAATCAGCTGGGCACTGGACTTGAACCTAAGTGGAAGAAAAGATTCCATACCATTAAACGTTTGCCACTGTGACTGGTCTTTGAGGAGTCAGAATTTGTACCTCATTCTCTTTCCTCAGTTTTGGCAAAGAGGTTAAACCTTCCCAACTTTTCTACAGAAAGAACTCATCAGCAGCTCAGGGGATTGTTGCTTCCATGTGTCTTTATTATTGCAATTAAAGGAATGCCATCAAAAATAACCACTCTGCTTTACTTATGTATGGAATATCTATCCCACTTTTTTTCTCTGGTAAACTTGTGATGGCTAATGATAGAAAAGCAACTATTTACTGAACAGCAGGAACAAGAAAATAATGAAACAGGAAATTAAGGAACAGATTATTAAGAAACCAATGAAAATCTGGGATATACATTTTATAAAGTCATTAAATAAATAAAACACTGAGGAACTCAAATTCTTGCCAGATTTTTTTTTTACTGCTTGCCAGCTATGTGTAACGGACCCAAGCAGGCCTTCCCTTATCTCTACACCACTATAGAAAACATGGATGATCCAATATAGCTGAAAGTCTTGAGACTGAGATGGGAAATCAATCAATCAATCAAATAAATAAATACATTTTGCTGCTTGAAACAAAAATGTGTTCAGAGATTTACCAGACTATCAACTGACTCTCACTTGAACATGAACATACTGTGCTCTACTGCAGTTCAGGGTGATACCAGGTTTAAAGAAATCAGGATGAGACAGACCATAAGGCACATACAGGAAATAAAACTGGGGAGAAACTGAGGAAGAACATCTGGGTGAGTGCCACCACTGTCCTGCCTTAATACCCCAATATCCTCCTGCAGAGGTATTCATCTGGCTCTGTTTAATGGTTGGCCTCCAGAGCCATTCACATGTCCCTCAGACAGTAATGTAATTCAGAAGACAATTGGCCTAGTGCAGTGTTTCTCAACCTTGGCAACTTGAAGATGTGTGGACTACAACTCCCAGAATTCCCCAGCCACATATCTTCAAGTGGTTAAGGTTGAGAAACACTGGTCTACTGGTATGGAATCTCAATGGAAGGTGTTGTTGTGTTTTAATAAAATTTGAGTTGGGGATATCTTGGTCCCTGATCAAATGAAGGGAAGCCAAAGGCCTGTGTGTACTAGCTTCACCCCCAGCATCACAGGCCTTCAGGATACCTTTAGGCCTTCTATCATTCCACATAAATAACTGAACAAAACTGCTAAGTATCTTTTTTGCTTGTTTGTTTATAAAATGTATAGGCCACTCCATCCATTACAACTGTGGGTGGTTTATAAGATATAATACAAATGTAGTAAAAATGCAGAATATACCTCAAAAGATCAGGAAAAGAAACAGCAATCATTTAAGAAAACAGACCATTAGACAAGGGGTCCAGCGCCCACTCTAACCGGGGGCCTGGGGAGAGAGAGAGCTTTTAAGGGCTTGCTTAAATATGACCCAGATAAGCACTTACTCTGTAAGTAAACATGTTAAAAAGCCTCTGTGCAAATAGCAGCACTGCATTTTCATGCTTTCCAGAGCATGCTGCCTTCCAAACCATTCTGCCAAATGTGCTAAGAAAGCCTCGTGTCCATCTTGCCATACTTGAAAGGGTGAAGTAGAACCACGGAGACAATGGAATCATAAATTGCATGTACATTTTTCACTAGGGAAAGATTTCACACACCAAATGCCTTCTATGTACCAAACAGAGATGAATGCATACAGCCCACTCAAATGGCCTGGTTTGCATGGTAATGTAATATATCTCTCCATTCTCATTCATGCGAGTCCTGAATCCCATAACATAGTATGAGAAAGCAAATCTTGGCACAAAGTAGGTGGTAGTAATGTAATTGGGCTGCACTCCTTAGTATCCATTGTTGGGACAAGGTTCAAACCATATCAGTATGGCTTTTCATTAGTAAATTCCCCCAGGATCATGCTTTTCAAAAGAGCCACAATGCTCAGGCTTGGTCTACTATTAGATACAACAGTTGATATCCAAAGCTTTCCAAATGAGTTATATTAGACTTTGTTATGAAGCTATTTGCTTGAATGAGGCAGCTGGAGATAGGTGTGCATGAATAAATGCCCACCCTAGCATTATGTTGATATTAATCCTGCTTTAGGCAAGAATAAGACTGAGCTAAAAGGCTGAGTTGTGGATTTACAGCTTAATGCTCTCCTTGTCCATCAGAACCAACCCAACCGTTCCAGTGGGACTTCTTCCCAATTGAATATAAGATGCAACCCTAGAGTGATATATACTCATACAAATTATTATTACACTGGGCAGAATTAGGCACTTTAATGCCCTTCTCAAGTTTTCAGTTCAAGTCCTATAGTGAAAGCAAATCACTCTGGGAGCTAAATTCCACAGTGCCTGAACCACGGATGTTGCCTACCCAGAGCATGCGATTTTATTGCTGCTTGAAAATCAGTACTACATTTTCTTTGTTCCCTTCATGTAGATATGAGAGATTTGCTTAAACTGTCCATAAGTACATCAGGTAAATCTTACCCTTCTGAATCAGTGTGTAAGATGTCTCATGATAAAAATGGGGGGGGGGGCTTATTTGAATCTTATTTGTGGGTACCAGAAGTTATACAGAAATAAAATAATCACGTGACATGGTAAAAGAAATTACAACCTAAATATCCGGAGTTCAGAAGCTGTTGATGATCAACAGGGCCCCTACTCCCTTTTCATACTGGTCTTTACCTTTAAACTAGGCTTGAATTAGACACTCATTCAAGCACAGAACATATTCAGATAAGACTTTCTTCTGTAAATTAGACCATATGACTACTTAAGCCAACTTAATTCGATTAGAATGGCTCAAATCACTGAACACATCCTTGTCTAATACATATGCATGCACACACACCTCCCATTAATGAAGCAAGACCAAATGTATCCTATTCTGTGCATCTCTTCCTTTCTAATCTTATACTGCTAGATCTCTCTCTTTCTCATAATAAAAATATTAGACCTGAATGGAACAGGCATGGTTGCTTCTCCTTTTATCCCCCAGCCATTATCATTAACTATGAGGGGGAAATTCTTTTGGAAGAGATATGAGGATAACTTTGAATTATGATGTGGCCAAAATGTAGGTATGATGGACAGAGCATCTTCCATGCTGCGATTCAATCCTGAGGGTTAAGGCAAGGGTATGAAGTATTTTTCCAGCTGAGGTATTTAAAAAAGATTTTTAAAACTGAGTGTAGACAGGACAAATAAATCAGTTCAAGGAGAAAAAAACCCTAGAGTTAAATGTTATTTAATTAAAATCTTATTAATTCAATAGTGTTAATATTTAAGTACTATAATTCAACAAGGTTTGGAGGGGTTCTGGAGGTCAAGCTCAAAGCTTGTAGGGGCCCTATGCAGAAACCTTCATTCAAGGGAAGACTTCATTGGAAATATTATCTACAGTATTAGAGATTTTCAATAGAAGTAAATATGTGTAGCTCAGGGTTGAACTGTGGAGTCCTTGGGGTTCTCTGAGCTTGGTTGTTTTCTTGCAAACGTTTCGTTACCCGGCTAGGTAACATCACTGAAGATGTTACCTAGCCAGGTAATGAAATGTATGCAAGAAAACAACCAAGCTCAGAGAACCCCAAGGACTCCACAGAAATTTTCAAATCAAGTTGCCTTGTCAGCTAGGAAAGCTACATAATGATAGAGAGAGGCCTATGATGAAAACACTTTTGCCATCTTGCAACAAGAACAAAAAAAAGTACTATCCAAAACCAATTATAGACCGCTTTAATGATTATAATGATTACTAATAAGCCTCTTATGCAGAAAAAGAAAACATTCAGAAAATTGCAGTTCAGCCTTCTCTTAAAATGCATACAGTACATAGACACAGTGGCACAAAGATAGGACTCTCTTTTTATTTTGATTGCCAAAATAACCACACATTTGCTTCTTTTAACTTCGCTTTGCTTCAGCCATGTGGATCTTTTCTCCAGTAGTGGTGGAGAGAGAGAGAGGACAGTACTAGAAATCTGCTTCTGATCTCCATCACAGCCTTGTTTTGACAGCTATACAAGGCAATGCAGCCTCACTTGCCATCAGCAGCTGATCCTTCCTTTCAAGCTGAACATTTGTGATAGTAGTCTAATAACCCTCTGCCACCTAAAATGCAAACTAAACCCTCTTTGTCTTTTAAGAATTCTTTACAATGAATCCAGATGAGTCATGTAACATAGGTCTGAATCCTTCAATCAGTTCTGTTTATCCTTGCTTGCTGAATGTGTCAGGCATTTATTACAAATCAGGGCCAATTCATTTTTATTTGATTCAGTAAATTCAGGTTTGAATTATTGTTCCATTTGCTGAAAGCAGAGACATGATAGAATGCTGTCTTAAAACAAGAGATGTTTTGTGTGTACGGAGCAGTTAAAAGTCATGATTTGATAGCACACTCATTTCAATAGCAAATAGTCTTGCTTGAAAAGTAAATGTGCTGCATCATTTTGATTGACGGCAAGCTGAACCCATTTAATCTTCTTTATGGACTATTGTCCTCATGGCACTTGAGCTAGTAAAACACTTTATGTTTTCTTAATCACTCAATTGGAATATTTAATCATAAACAGCTTCCCCCTCCTCTTCAAATAAAGTTCCCCATTACAAATGAAAAATATAGTTAAAAGTTTCAATTATATATAGGACAAATTCAGATCAGGTAAGTGATACTGGCTTGACAAACAGTAGCAAAAAAAAAAAAAAATCTGTGTGCTGTACATGAAATACACTGTTTTATTTTGCTTCTTGATTGGAATTTGAAAGGAAAAAGGCCTATCCGCTCATGAACTGGAATTTGGGCCACTTCTGCATTTAATGAATCTCACGGATTTCTTAGGATGGAATGGAAGAATTCCATGCAAACTGATAAGGACAGCCAGCAGCATCAGACCAAAGACCTAACTAATCAAGCATTGTTCCCATGGGGCCCAACAAGGTACTGGCAAGAAATCCACAAACAGCATATAACATGTTCCTGCTCATGTTCTCCATAAGAATGTAACACCCATAGCATCTATAGTTATACTTAGTTTCATCTTCCATGAATTTGTCTAATCCTCTTTGTGGGCATCATTACTTCTTGTGGGAGCAAATGCCCTAATTCAGCCATACTAAGTATTTCATGTCATTGGTCCTGAATTGTCTACTGTTTCAAATCATTAGATACACCTGGATTCCAGTATGTCTCCCAATTTGGGGACAATCTTTTTGAGCACAATTCCATTTTTAATCACCTCAAATAACTTATTGTAACCAGCCAATAACGGCCATCTTTCATGATCAATTTCTAAAGCAGTGGTCCAAAACAGATGTTCAGCATTGTCACTGTTTACATCCATCTACCATAATAACTGCTCGTTTATTTGTATTGTCTGCTTTCTGAGTTACTGATCCATAAGCCAACCTAAATATTATCAGCTGAGATGGAAGCCTCCAGAATCCACAGCTGGGTAATGCCATTTTTAGGACCAGCCAAATAATACAAAAGGGTGTGAAAGCTTTTGAATTTTCCAGAACTCTTCACACAGAGAATGGAGAAGAAAGTTTAAAGTGATGAGCTCTATGGTGCTAGCCCGACCTGTTCCATATTTTTTTTCTAGGTTTATGTTACTGCGATTGGAGCAACCTCTCTCCACCCAGTACTCTGCAGAAAATTGATCCTCCTCACTTCCTTCTCAATTTCTTTTTTAACCTTCATTTTTAAAGAAAATTGGGGGAAAAAATCACTCACCTTTTTTCTCCATAGCACTGAGGTAGCTCAGAAAAACATTGCCTGGAGATGAATAGTCAAAGAAATCACCAGTCACTCTGTAGTGAGATGGGCAGTGACAAATTTGAAAAATAAATAAATAAATAAATAAATAAATAAATAAATAAATAAATGAATGAATGAATGAATGAATAAATGAATAAGGAGGATCAAGGGGGAAAGTCATTTAGCTACACCAGTACTCTTATTAGCTCTCCACCCAAGTATTAGAAGCACGGGCATTTGGGTGCTATGCACAGTAAGTACAATAACAGTAAGAACAATACTTACAGTATGTACAGTAAGTACTGCAAAATACTGTAGTTGAAAAGAGCATGTAGAGCAGTCAAGCTGTGGCAGGGAATGGGGAGGCTCAGTCAGGAAGTAAGGGAGGCAGAACTATGCTATAGAGAAGGAGGAGGAAGTGCTTGTGTCACTGAGAAGGAAGGAGGAGATTTCTCAGGATGGGGGCAATGCTTTGTCCACTTCTGTGGGAAGGAATACAGAAATTCTACAGCATCCAAGGGGAGAGATAAAAAACGTAATTGGAATGGGACTGGTTATAGATTACAGCATGCAGGACAAGTGGTACATGGCTTTGAATCTGCTTATATAGGAAAGTACCTGCCAGTGAGAAATAATTAATTATCTTGCTTGGCCTCTATTCTGAGTGCCATAAAACTTTAGTAGTTGTGCCATGTGATTCCTTGAGACATCAGCAGCAAATGAGTTTCTGAACTGGAGAATCTGATAGATTATAGTTGTGATGATGGTGGCTGGGTGGTCTCTGGGCAATTTGTATGAGACCCCCCAAATCATGTTATCTATCTGTATGAAACCACTTTAAATTTTAATGAATTAAATGGCACCAGATTGCATCTCTAGTCCTTTACAGCTACAGATTATTTTCTTGCAAGTGTGTCAACAACTTGTAATCTGCTCCAAACAGAACATGTTCTTATTTCATAACTCAGAGGCTGCACCATTTATACCCAGATGAAATGCTTTTATTAGCTGGAATCATCTTGGGAAGTTTCCACCCCTCTCATTCAAGGAGATTGAAAAAACGATTCCAGATTATTTGCTTTTCACCTTCTGAAACTCCTTTGAAAGGTAACAACCATTCAACTTCACGTGTGTGACTATTCATCCTCCCTTTTATAGCAGGATAAATTATCATGCATCCCAATGCATTATTGATCACCTAATAACAAGTGTACATTTCATAAGCTGTAATGTTTCACTTATTTTTCCTGATTTGTCATTCTTCAGTCATCTCTCCATGTATTTTACTTGCCACCCCTTTTTCTATTGCTTCAACAGAGTATTATTTTCCAGCTTCCTAGATCTCTTTTTAATTCAGTATCTCCCCAGTCATGTACCTTTTGTTCATTTTCTACGTACTCTTCTATAGCAGGAAGAACTTTAGGTGTAACCATGTAGTTGAACAACTTCGTATGATTTTATTTAATCCCTGTACCACTTTAGAAAAAGAAAAGCACTGGGTCATTTTTCAAAACTACTTCTGAAAGCCTTCTCAATTCCTAAGTGATTCCCAGGTAGGATGGAAGGATGTCCAAGAAACCCAAAGTATCCCTGGATATCCAGCACTAATTATATGGCTGCCTAGCCCCTGGATGATAAATAAATATCCTACAAAAATAAAAAGCTAGGTCCATTCTTAAAATAAACTCATAGAAATTCATTGGAATGCCTATGAGTTTTCAACATGATTAAGTATGAATATATCCAATTTCACCTTTGATACAACTTTAATACCTATCCCAAAATGGGACACAGAATTATTATCATCACATAATACACCATTAAGGAAAGTGATCTTCAGAGACACAAATCTTGAACGGTACTCTATGGAAGAGCTGTGAAAGTTAGTATCATTAATCAAAGAGTCATGTCAAATTAATGGCATGATGACAAACTATTGCCAAGGTACCCTGTTTTTAACCTGATTTAGCACTGGAGTTCACATATTATACAAGTTTACAGAGTTCAAATCAGCCTGAATGTCACTTCCTGTAACAGGGACAAAGTGCTCAGGTACAGAATGTGCATTAAGCCTGTCCTCTAGCACTTCAAGCAGAAGTAGGCTGTTACAGTACCATCCTACACATATCTATTTAGAAGTGAATATCACTGAGTTCAGGAAGGCTAATTCTAAGTAAGTGCATAAATATGCAGCCTGGATCTTCTTAAACCCTGGTTCACATTGCTTTGAATGGAATTTAATTTCAAGCTTGCATGCTCTGGATATGTACTGGGGTGTGTGGAAATCATTTTAAGTCTTTATTCCATTCACATACACATACTCATAAAGTGTGAAGATCAGAAATAAAATAATCACCCTGAAACTAAATATATTAATATTTATTTTGCTTTTATATTGTGTATGTGATAAAAATGTAATTTTCCCCTGGAGTTCTCACTGGGGTGCTTCCTTCTCTTCCCCAATCCTTTTGGAAAGTTCCAATTTGAAATTCATTTGAATGTATTTATGTACCTTTAGACCAAGCTGATACAAGCATTTAAATAGCCACTAATGAATTGTAAGACATCAGTGTATACACACCCTGACTTTTGTAGAACTTACATTAGCACTGATTTATAAATTCAATAGTGAGGTTCATTGGAATTCAGAAAGCCTTTGTTAAACTAGGACACTTGGATGATGGCTGTTGGAGTAAGTGTGCATTGAGCAAAGTATTTTCTATTTTAATGTCAGGAAATTAAAAATGTTTTAATGAATTCCACTTGCTAACATCTATCAAAGCTTTGGAAAAAGGTCAATATTTAAAAGATGATATTTCAATGTGCCACTGCCATTTGCCTTGTCACTTTGCAAAGGAAAGATTCTCCATATCACAAGAGCAAAATAGTCACAGGGCTTTTAATATCACCACCGTAATTGTCAATAAATTTTATGTTCAGGGGAAATTATCATGATATTTAAATGGTATAATAAGCACAGTCTCCACAGAAAAGTGCCTAGGCTGCTTGCATCAGCAGAGTTTTTGTATCATAAATAACACTTCTCAAACATATCCCCAGGGTTCCAACACTCAGCTGAATTTCACTCTCGAGTAATGATCCAGTAGGAACTGGTTCACTACTTGACGAGTGTGTGGGGGGGTTCCCCCCTCAACATTCTTTTGTGCTCTAAACTGGGGATGTAACAAATGGTAAGACTTCCTCTACATTGACTATTGCTAAATTATTATCTGAAATCTTTCCAAATATTTCTTATTTCCTCAATGGGACATATACAGCAGTAGCTTTTGAACAGCACAGGACCAAGTCATCTAAGGAGTCACCTTCTTCCACGTAAGCTTATCTGATCGTTTCCTGGAAAGAATGTTCTGGTTCCCATATTATGGCTTGTTGACAATCAGCTATGGGGTGAAGGTGAGCATTCTCTGTAGCATCTCCTATTTTGTAGAATGAACATCTCACAAATGCTCACCCAGCCAACTGCAGGATGATTTTACTGAAAATTAAAAGCATTTATTTGCACTGGCCTTCCACTGATTTTATCAGCTATAAATATTGTTTAGTTATTATTTAAATCAGTGTATTGTTTGTGTGCATATATATGCATGCTTATTGTTTACTGTTTACTTTTTTCTTTTGTTTTACTATTTCTATCCTATTTTATTCTATCTCAGTAAAGTATACTTTGTTGCATCTAACTCCAAATGCTTTGTTTTCTTGTGTAAGTGAGCATTTTCCTCACAACATGCTCTATATTTTATTTAGTTTAATGTGGGCAGGGGGGAGAGGGAGGAGTACTATAATTTTGAAAATAAATATGATCTTGCTTGTTTCTAAGAAATGTTAATAATAATTTTTGTATGTACTGGTGTATGCTTTCATAACTGCTAACTGTTGGGCTTCAGGGCTTGGTGACCATGGTCTAGAGTACATATTTCCTGACATTTCACCAGCAATTGCAGCTGGCATCTTCAAAGGCAAAGTGGCTGCTACACAGACTACAGGCAACTGAGAAGGGACTGACTGGGTTCCTGTCTTTATAGCCAGATGTCCTGACTTCTAATTGGCCTTACGCTGATCTGGTTTCCGATTGGTGCAGGTTGATGAGGGCTGTTCTCTAACTGGTTCTTTGCTTGTGCTCAATCCTGATTGGTCAATTTTATTATTATTGTTGGTCACACAGTCAACCAGATGTTTAGACTGGATTTGGCATTTTTATCCACCTATCGAGTCCTTCCTGAGGACCTGGGATAGGCAGATGTGGTTGTTTGATGGTGTTAAAGGTATCATCGCAGAATATAAGCTGTTCCAAGTAAAGCTGCCTTTTGCAATTGACTGATGGTGATTTTGTCAAAGCTGATGGTCTTCAAGTAGTAGTCCAGATGTTTTGGGATTGCACCCAAGGCACCTATTACTTTTGGTACTCTCTTTGCTTACTTTTGCTACAGTTGTTCCATTTCTATTTGCAACTCTTCATATTTTGTGATTTTCTCCAGTTCTTTCTCTTCTATGTCTCCAGGTATTGCAATGTCCACTATCCAGACTTTTTTGTCTTTCTTATCAACAATTGTTAAGTCTGGGGTGTTGTGTGGCAGGTCCTTGTCTGTTTGAATTCTAAAGTTCCAGAGCACTTTAGCTTCTTCATTTTCTATTACTTTATGTGTTTTGTGGCCCCACCAGTTCTTGCTTGCAGGCAAATCGTATTACTTGCAGATATTCCAATGCACCATTATTGCTACTTTGTCATGGCTCCTACATTTTTTTAAAAAAAATCTTGAGTTCTTTTTGTCCTTTGTCTCAGTTATAGAGCAATTTGTGAATGTTGATTAGTTTTCATCATAAAGCAAACTGAATGTAATTCATATACATCTTTAGATAGTTTTATCAACCTTTAGAAGACACAGGTCTTTTCCCCCCCATTACTAATATAGTTCCCCCATTCCTGCTATAGTCCCTAGTGAAACATATGGGATCTGTCTCTGTTAATTTATGCTGGGCTGTATCTCTCCCATTTTTCTCACTGATTATATTAGGGTACCCTGATAGCCAGGATGGGAAAGTTTTTATATTAATTTTATATAAATGTAATGTTCTTTCCATTGCCATTGAATAGTGCACAGGCTATTATTGTTTTACTATATTTAACACTCCTGTTATTAGATTAAAAAATACATGTGAGAAGCTATTTTATATCAAACTGAAGCAGTGGCCACTAGATAAGCATTTCTTATGCTGGCAGTTGCTCTTCAGACAGGAATCCTTTCTGTTCCCATCAGAGATGCCAGGGAGAAAAACTGGGGTATTCTGCATTCAAATTAAGGGTTCTCCTCTGTGTAAACAATATTTATAAAAAATGTACCTAGGGAATTGGATAGTTTTCTATTTATGCAACTAGCGTCACATTCACACATCTATGAAAACAAAGATAAAGAAGTGTGCCTTTAATTATAGCAGCCTAATTTTTTCCTTCTAATAACTACTATTAACATTCAGAAGAATCTTTGTGCATACGTTGCATTCAAAGAGTTTGAATATTGTATAAACATTTAGGAATACCATTCTCCTTTGGTGCATTTCATAAAATGCATAACTGTAGCCAGATGTCTTTTATGTGCTTGAGGCCTTTTCTGATACAGTGCCAACAATCTGCTCATTGAAATTTTAATGTTTTTGGAAAGCTATACAAGTGTTTTGCTATTATAGTTCCAGAGAATTTAGTATATGGCTTGGGAAAAAGGTATATGGAAAAGATTAGATAGACACTTTATTACATAGACTGGCTAGATAGATGGAAATGAAGGTAATCTCTAAGACAATTACATATGTTAATAGAAATCAGAAAAAATAGGGGAGGATAATTGCTAACTTCGCTAACAAGCTTTTTAAAAACTAGATAGGATAGTTAAATTAAGTGTAGCAACTGAGGAGATACTATTGTAGTTTTTGCTAGATATACACAAACATTGTCTCCCTATGTATAGTCCAATGCTGAATATTCAGTGTTCCTTCAGTATAGTCTCCAAGGAGTTATTCGATTTAAAAAGATGCCTTGACTATCAAGCTAAGCCATGTCTATGATACATGCGAAGTATATGGAATACGTAACAGAAAATATTCACAAAACTGAAAATTTGCTTTGACTCAACTGATAAAAATGTGAAGGTGATATTGCCATTGCATAGGAAGAAGACATAGAGTTCTCCCCAGATTTTATGCATGACAAGCATTCAACTGGCTGTTTTACCTACTACATCTTGCACCAAGTTACAACATTGTCATGTTGCGGGACCAAGGAAGCATGACTTCTCTGTTGCAGTGCCTGCCTTCTGGAATAGCATCTCCCCAGACATATGAATGGCTCCCTCCCTTCAAATTTTCTAGAAGTCTCTTAAGACCTGGCTCTGTTCCTAGGCCTGGGGTTAGGGTGTTTATAGAGCCCCTGGGGATTTTTTTTTCCTGGATGTTATGTATGTGGTCTTATGTATTTTTTTAAGAATAGAGTGGCCCAATGTCTTTTTGGAGTTGGGGAGCCTCAAAATCTAATAAATAAATAAATAAATATAGTGTGTTTGACTTTAGCTTAGTGTGTTGTATGAAACCATCTGTTAATAAACTTAAATAACTTAAATATAAGTGATTAATTATTAATTTAAATAATTAATAATTAATTCAGTAATGTAACTTATCTAAAGCTTATCACCAAAATGTATAATAGAGAATCTTGAGTATGGTTGTTAGAGTCCTGCTAAAGCTGTTACTGAGCTGCATTTTTAATGTAACTGAAAGAGAAAAGTATTACTCTAGGTATATAAGTGGACCATTATTTTCACACCAGCACGATGCAGCAACTCTTCACATTCTTGGTTGTTCAATAAACCATGTTTAAAATTAATTAGTATTCAGCCCAATCAATTAACCAGTCATTATTGAGGACCCTATTAAACTTACTATATTTTTTCTTATTATGATTATTAACTACATTTAAGATAATGCATGGATGAAACAAACATCAGATGATCAAAAATCATATTCATTCATATATAAATAGCAATATATTTCAGCTGAAATAGTTCATGTGTTTAGCACCAGGTAATGAAACAGTGGCTCAGTTCACACACTGAACAAAGTTCAGCATAATGTGTGAAGAGCTTGCATGGATGAACCCACCCTTGTTGGTTAATTAATTATAATTATAGTTATAGATATTCACTAATACAAAAAGAGAAGCCAATCAAGTCAGAAAAAGCAGCAAACAATTACAGCCATCTGTTCTGAAAGGAAACGAAAACAATGCATTTTGTTTGTAAGTTGTAGCAACTATAAAACTGACATTTAGAGCATCAAGGGATAAACTAAAATTTCCATTTATAAAGTTAGCAGTATACCTGATAAACAAAAACAGCTGTTCCTCAGTGGATTACAAAACAAAAGCTTTTAAGCATCCATTATCAACACAACCTATTGTTTCTTTCAAACAACACCACATCTTTTTCTGCAGACAATCCACAAACCTTTGTTTCATGCATCAAAATTCCAAAAATACCCCTTGATTTTACAATCCTAATGTAGAAATCTGAACTTGAATGTTTGCCTTTCCACTGATTCAAACATTTGGAGTTAACCAAGTACTGTATACCAAATTAGCATCTCAATACTTGGTTCATATATCATGTTTTCTTCCAAACTGTTTCTATTACAGTAATTTGGTTTATGCACATTTCATTAAGCCATAAACCACAGTTTACAAATCACGGTGGCTGGGTTTGCATATCATGCTTAAGCAAAAAAAAACAAAACAAAACACCCAAAGCTTAGAGGTATCGCTGGCATCCATAACAAATCATGATGGTGTCAAAAAGGTACACAGTGGCATCATCAAGCAAATGCCGTGATTACATACTTGAGTCATGATGGCTGATCCCAGAACATAAGTCCGCATTTACTTGCCTTCCCCCCATCTCCAACAGATGACCATGGGTTCACCCAATGGACATAATAAGTAGAATCTGAAGCCCATTAGACTTGAAGAACACCAGATTAGAGGTTTTATTAGGTTCCTCCTTGAGCCTTTTCAGTTCACTTGCCATGTTTCTTCCCCATCATCAACCTTAGGCCAACAGAAGAGAATGGGACATTCATAAAGGAGCAAACAACTGTAGAATTGGAGCAGGTGCAGTATCATGATAAAATAAAAAAGATTTATGTGAAGTGGAAGTAGGTGTTTGGTATAATTTCCTCAGTATCTGCTTTGTGAAATTGGCAGGTATCTATATCAGGGACTTTCAAACTTAGTTAAAAGAAAATCTTGGAATCCTTGATCAAGAAGCAAAGCTCTAGTGATAGAAAAATTGCAATACAACGAAATTTGTCCTTGTAATTTATTTATGCACATTTATATATTGAAGTTCTTTGAATTTCACAACAATGGATGTAAACTGTTTATAGTAAATGCAACAATGATGCTTTTAATGTACAAAAAGTTAAGCTTGCATTCCACAATTACTTGGGATGTTAATGTTTTAACAAAATAAATTAATGTTCGGTGACTGGGATGTGAACACTTTTCCATAAAATAATTGCTATGGATGTCCTTGGCTGCATTTGAGAGAACTTTTTTTTATCCTTTAGTCTCTCATGGAAACCCATCAAGTTCCTGTGGAATCCTAGGGTTCTGTGGAAGACAGTTTGAAAATGCTGGTCTACACTTCTAAAAATGTCAGAAAAGATCACACAACTAAAGACAAGATCATGAAGATATATAGTCAGAAGTTGTTCTTCTTCCAGCATTCATATGCCTCGGTGGGTTGCACAGAAATGCTTCAAGCGTTCCCAGTTGAAATATATTGTGTACCTCTTCTGTCCTTTTCGGTGTTATTAATTTCTTTTTGAGAAAGGGAAAAAAGAAGAATGGAAGGAAAACAGAAAAGTGTTACAAGTATATTAAACTGGCCCTCTTAAAAACAAAAAACAAAAACCCTCAGCTCTCTTATATGACAAAAGGCTTGGGTGAAACCACCCTAACATATGTGCTTTTGTTTCTTTATTTTCTTGCTTGTGTCAGTGTCTGCAAGGTCTCTTATTTTCACAAAAAATAAAGATCTCAAATCAAATCTCCGTGTACAGTTTGGGCAATTTACCAGTGTTACCTCCTGGGAAGAGAGAGGGAAGTGTAACACAATTTGTGATTCTCTCATATGATTCACTTAAGGAATCTGTTCAGCTTGAAAAGCATGGGGGTGGGGGTGGACAAAGTCTGCCTTTCCTCTCATGCTTCAAAATGGCAACTTTTCCAGCCATCACTTCACCTAGGGATCAAGCTTTGCTTTACAGATTTAAGAAAATAAATTTGCTAGACTTCTAAAAGCCTCAAAGACTTATATAAGCATATTGGTAGGAGTGAAGATAATGTGTAGGCAGGAGCAGTGGAAATGTAATTCTCTCAAACATATTATACAGTATGTCTTCAAGCACCAAGCAACAACAATACTGGAACAGAACTTTTCTGCAGAGCTGTGGGTACCATGTGGCAACACTCCATGCACCTTTCCATTTGACATCCCTTTAAGTCTTAAAGTTTAAGTAGCCAACAGATCAAGTGAGACTAAATTATTCATCTCTGCTTGGGACCTTCACTGTGGTAGAATTTCAGCTGAGTTCATAATGAGTAGACATTTGCAAAAAAGACACACAATTCCCCCTGGCGCTGATAACTAGAAAGACATTTTGACCCACGTCAGGGACTTTTTTGTGCATAGTGCACATTCCTCATTTCTTCCCCTGCAATGCGCTTTTGGATATCCAGATCAATTAAAGAATAAATATGACTTATTAATCTTGTATGACAGATATTAAAAGCCGTGATTTCACTTCAGGGTTTGAGGAGAAAAAAAAAATTACCTCAACAAAATAGAAGTTAATTTTATCTTGCCATTTATCAACATAATTCAATTCATTTTACAGTAATTAGCAAGCTGGTGCCCTATACAGTACCCTGCCAGACACAAGGTTATGCTTCAAAGTTGTACTGCCCTTCTTGTTTTACATAGGAAACATGGTTCTGTTATACCCACCTTTGCAATTAGTGGTTTCACATTAATCAGCAATCCTTATGCGTGTCCTCTCTTGCGAACAGACTGCCCCGTTCACAGTCCCAGACCAAGGAATGAGCAATGCCACCACCACAGAAATTCCAGTGGGAATACACTCATTAATGATCATCTGTACTATGCATATTTCCATGCAATCTAAGAATACCAGATAAGGTTGCCATCTTTCCTTTTAAGATGGCCCCTACACTTTTAGTGATGGCTTGGCCCAAAGATGGAGAGATTTTTCCTGGCATAAAAATAAATGGGGGTGGGGGAAGCAAGAGCAATTGAATGTTGATGTATCAGGCTGCAACAAGCATGGCAGGAAGTAGATGAAGAAACAAATAAGGCAAGTCTGCTCTTGGGACAGAACGGAACTAGGTTTTTCTCCTTCATGATTTCACCACAGATTGATCATCAGTCCCTTGCTGCCTACTGAAAGAATCAGATTCACATCAGTCCTACACAGAGTGGGGCAGCTTTAAGTAGAGATGGAGTGGGCATCTTGCATCCTCAGAGTTACATCCAGAAGCAAGAAATATATGAAAATAGAAATGTATGCCCTAAAACAGTTTAACACGGCTAAATCCAAGAAAATAAATCCTCCAATCCCCTTTAACAACATCAAAAACATTAAAAATAAAGAAAAACAAAATCACAGCTCTGCCCACTCAGTCTGCATCACTACCCCCTACAGTGTAACCCTCACATCCCCCCAAAACGTTAAGGGGGACCTCTGCCACTAAAATCTTCTCTACTTCACTTTATATCTAAGGACTCCCTGAGCTGAGTTCAACTCCTGAGGACTACATAGACAAGTACTTTTCTCTGGTGGATGTGGTTTCTCATTTCTTCTGGGACATAAGATTTGAGATCCAGTCTGATATAAGAATACTCCCATTCCAATATTAACTAGATTCAACCCTGCTTAGGTTTTTTGAGATCAGCCAAGGTCAGTTAAGTGCTACATCCTACTAAAGCCGAAGGGTTTCCAGGGTAGACTGGGTGGCAAGGAGTAAATGAAAGATGTTTAGATGGCTGTCATGCTGATATTTTTATCTACTCTTGTGGACACTCCTGCTAATGCATTTTACACATGAATAGATATAGATATAGATATAGATACAGTGGTACCTCGGGTCACGAACGCTTCTGTTCACAACCAATTCAGGTCACGAACAGCTCCGTTCGCAAAATTTTGCCTCCGTTCGTGAACGCCAGATCGGGTGACGAACAGGATCCGCGGCCATTTTCCCTCCTGTGACACATGGTCGTGGCTTCCTGTAGGGAGGGGGACTCTCCCTCCAAGCAGTAACCGCCTCCCCACCCGCCTTCCTGTCCTCCATGCCAGAAGTCGCGTCGAGCAAGGTTAGCGTTCTCTCTCTTCGTACTGTATTTTGTTTCATATTTTTGCGGTTTAAAAAAAAAAAAATACATATGGTTCAGAACAGATTAACCGTAATTACATTGAACCTTATGGGAAAATTTGATTCGGGACGCGACCAAAATCGGTTGGCGGCCAAATTCGTAGGGGTCAGAACGGATGAACCGTATTTACATTGAACCTTATGGGAAAATTTGATTCGGGTCGCAACCAATTCGGGTCGCGACCAGAGTCGTGGAATGAATTAAGTTCGTGAACCGAGGTACCACTGTATATAGATATATAGATATAGATATAGATATAGATATAGATATAGATATAGATATAGATATAGATAATAATATCTGGGGGGGGGGTTCTGAGCCTCTCTGCATCACAGAACTCATCAGAGAAGTACATGTAAAGGAACTTTATTTTTCCTATAGCCAGAGGAGACTCCCATATGAAAACCTGAAAAGTTGCTTCCAGCAGTACTCTATTAAGGCAGATGGAATACCAGTCTGATTTAGTGGTGTCAGCTTCTTGAGAACTGTAATGATATAGGGTCAGATACTTGACTGGCATCTTTAAAATGCACTTGTATTAGATCCCGTCATTCTATGGATATTGAACATTCCTCCAAGGATGGTTTATCAGACGTAGGCATAAAGTCTCAAGTTGTATCTCTCAGGCCCTTACGAAAGTTCGGTGTTGGATTTGACTGTTCCAGATTTAGAACAACAGTAAAATCTAAAGAATCCTCAAAAGAAAAGATACAACATTCTGCTTTTTATGGGGTTCTCTAAAGGTTCATTATTTTAATAGCAGTTTTAATATGCTAAATGTTTGAAGCAATATTTAATTAGAAAATATTGTACATCAAGAAAAAACAAGTAGGTTGGTGATTACTATGACCTTGTAAGGATTTAGGACAAGATCATTAATGTAGTTAAGAACTTAGGGCAACCTGGGTACAATTGAGACACATGGCTTTAATTCCCAGAATTTCAAGTCAACATGATTATTCCTGGGACCTTTGGGTATTCAAGTCCTCATGTCTGCAGAACACTGGATCTGAAGAAGTCTTTCTTGGGCTTAGTTTCAAGATTCCTTTACAATATATCAGATAAGAATGATGTCCTATTGCAAAGGCCTTGATCTTTGCATAAATTAAGGAGAAAAGGGGGCTATAAAGCATACAGACTTAGTTACACTTAAATATTCACAGCCAGCACCGAACTTTTGTAAGGGCCTGAGAGATACAACTTGTGACTTTATGCCTACATCTGATAAACCATCCTCGGAGGAATGTTCAATGTCCATAGAACAATGGGATCTAATACAAATGCATTTTAAAGATGCCAGTCAAGTATGTGCCCCTATATCATTACAGTTCCAGATCCTTCAAGGTATAATGCACATGATATATTTGCTAGTTCATCATTATTATACATTTTGTATGTTCTGCTGATTTCATTCCAGCAGAACAATACATTAAAAGAGACAAAATGTTTGCATTTCTTGAACCAGAAATACTCTTTGCACAGAAAAAGAACATTTTCTGGCACTGGTGATATTCTTCTTTCCTACTGGGAACTAAAAATGGCATCTAGCCACCTATCTTTGTCTGTGGAACTCCTATAAATTCATCAATTTCAGTGCAGGCAGAAATTCAACAGATGTAGCATTTCCCATAAGAGAGATGCAGCGTTAAACACATGGAATTTATGGAAATTATATAACAGTCAAAAGATAAGGAAGGCTGTAAATGGTAACCCCATTACAGTAGAGAGGTAAGAACTGTATAATTATGTATGTATGTATGTATGTATTCATCTAATATTTACCTTATACAATTTATCTTGTAGCTTATTGAATCAACTGATCAGCTTCCTATCTACTCACAGAACAAATAAATCAGAATAAAAGTGATCATCAACAAAGAAACAAAACAAAAGGGGGTATGTTTTTTTTATTGCAGAGGATTCTGAGAATTAGAAACTCCAAAAATGCATAGGCCTAGTTTTTAGCCCTGACAAATAATTTAGGCTCCCCCAATTCGCCTATTCACACTGCAGGGAAACAGATCCTAATGAATTCAAAAATACTTTTCACAGTCATTTTTCCCTTACTAAATTAGTATCACAGACTTTACTTGCCTCGTTGAATTTCCAGAGAACTCCAGGCACACTTTGAAAAGATGTCAAAAGCAATGGAAAAATAGAAGGTTCTCTCCCCACCCTCCACCCCCCCGCAACTTGGCATAATTCATTCAGCAGCATATTTACTAGTTAATATAAATGTTGTCATCAGACAAGTGCTATCCTTATGCAGGACTCTTAACCTCTTAATTGCTGTTTGATTGGAAAAATAACTAAAGCGTAATTGCTTAGAAGTTAAGACAAGACATAATTCTGAGCTACAGCACATTCTCTAGTGTACCATACTAGTACAATGATGAGAAACTCAAAAGACAACCCAAGCAAAAATAGCTGCAAATCCATTCAGCAAGCTACAAGATATTATAAATGCTATCAGGACATGTTAGAGCAGTGTTGCTCAACCTTAGCAGCTTTCAGATATGTAGATGGCTGGGAATACTGGAAGTTGGAGTCCACACATCTGAAAGCTGCCAAGGTTAAGAAACACTGTATTAGAGGAATGCAAAGATTTCAACATAAAATTAAGACAATATTTATTTATATTTATATATTTCAAATTTGGTCAGTGCCCATCTCACTAAGTGACTCTGGGCAGTTCACAGTAAAAACAAAAATAAATATTAATTAAAACACAATAAAAATACAATAAAAACCATATTCATACATAAATAAGAATACCTTCCAAGGTGCTGCTGGTAGAAAGGATATTAACATACAGGAGCATCTTCAAGGTGCTAGCCACCCCCAGGGTTGGTTGCCCCTTTTCTCGCCCCATGCAAGCTGGCACAGCCAGGTCTTAAATATGCAGGTTTACCATCCACATATCCATGAAGGACAGGACAAGAGAAAGCACAAGAAGATAGGTTTTTATGAAAACCCGGATTAAAGAAGTTTTCATATTTTAAAAGCAGCTGGTCAAGCCAATTAAGTAGGCTATGGAATAGTTAGGCTTACTGAATCAGTACCTCTAAAAAGCCGGTATCTTCCAGTCTAAAATGAAGATGATGGACCAGCATGCTAAACATAGATTGGTAGCACAATCTAAAAGAATGACCATTATTTGGAACTTTCATGCTAATTGGTACTTTCTTTGGGAGTTTGTCTGTTTTAGTTGTGTAAGAGATGTAGACTCCTGGATGTTTGCTAAAGGTCAACATAACATGCTGCAAAGGAAAATAGTTCTTTCCCTTCCACCCCAGAGGTCACACAAAGGTTTTGGTTTCTGATAAATTCTGGCTGAAGTATACAGCACCTGAGATTTCCATTCTACCTAATCCTGCACTGAAATCTGTCCTCCCATTTTCAAAAAACTGTTTCTTGTGCAAGAGGCTTTTGATTTCGGCCCTAATTTCTGGAATGCTTTAGATTTTTTTTCCCCCAAAACCCTTTTAGTGTTTTTTTAACATAATGGCCAAAACTACAGTTGTTGGTACATATCTATCACTCTGCAGCCTCACAGGAGTTTCCTTATGTCTTACCTTGGGATTAAATTACAGCGTGGGAAACTGCAAACTACTTAAAACTACAAACTAAAGGGAAGCAGCATGGGAAACTGCAAGCTAATGTGAGATTATTATATGCATAAAGATGGACCACCTACAATGGAGGAATGGTTGGTGAAGATGATGGAACTTGCTGAGATGGCTAAAGTGACTTCTTTGATCAGAGAAAAGACAATATCTGCATTTATTGCTGACTGGAAACCCCTTATGGACTTTTTGTATGAAACTGAAAAAAATGAATTTATGATTTATGTTTTTGTTGATTAGACAAGATAGATTATAGAGAGAAGAGAGTTATGTTGTAACCATAGATTAAAGATAAATTTATAATTGTACTTATAATTGCTGTAAAGATTGGGAGCTACTTCTTTGTATCTTTTTCTTTTTCCTTTTCTATTTTTCTTTTACTTTCTTGGCTTTCTTTCATGTTCAGCTTTCTCTTTGACTTCTTTTTCTTTTCTTTTTCTTATTATATATTAGTTCATATTAATTTTTATCTCCCTTTTTAAAATTCTTTAATAAAAATACACACACACACATAAAAGAGAGCAACAGAAGCATTTGCTGCAAGGACAATTATGCTTCAGTTTGCTGGAGAAACGACGTTCTAGGAACCAAAGAATGATTGTGGAAGATTATTTGTAATGCTTAACAATAAAAAGTAGAAGTGCACAGATGGGGGGAAAAATGAAACTGCAAGCTACTGAGGATACAATACAGGTCAGGCCACTTCCACACCCACATGTTATCTACTTCATAATAAAGGTAAGCACAGAAAGCCACAATGCACTCACAACAGTCTGGTAAAAGTGCCAAAAAAACTCTACCTAGCATTATTTATTTAATAGGATATTTATTACAACATTTATATACACCAGCTCCACAAGAACTCTGGCAATATCAATTCTGTCATTCAGACACTCTATCCATCATTTGGCCAATGATGTCATCTATATGGCATGCCCAAAGTTCAAAGGATTTGTTTTCCATATTCCATTTTTTTTAATTCATGTATTTATTTATCATATTTATATGGCTGCCCATCTCACAAAACTTGACTCTGGGCAGCATATAATGAAAAAACATAAAATAACAATATTAAAAAAAATTCTACATTTAAAAACATTAATATAATGATTTAAAGACTAGGAGAGATCATTAGATGTTACAAACAATGTAGCCACCTCATCAAATCACCATTCCCTTGAGACCCCCAAGCCTGTTGACACAGCCAAGTTTTGAGGGACTTCTGGAAGGTTGGCAGAGACGAGGCCAATCTCACCTCAGCGGCGGAGGGATTACGTGCCACCGGTGCTACTTATAAATCATTCCTCTAGATCAGCTTATCCCAAACTTGGATACACAGATCCCATATCCTCTTGGTCATACCAAATGGAGATGATCAAGGGTCACACAACATTTAGAAGTCCGATATTAGGCTACCCCTCTAGATCTTAATCACTAGAAATGTGCATATTTATTGTCCAGATTTTGACTGCAAAGCTGTCCCTACTTAGTTTCTTGTATGGTGCCTGAAGGTAGAGTCTGATACTTGGCTTAGTGAGAAGCATCCTTCTCATCTCACATTTACATGTCTAAATTATGAGTTGTAACACACCCACTTTCCTTCTGTCACTTTTGTACTAGATACTATTCTATCTACAGTGCACTGATTATCACATATTCTGCTTCTAAAGTAGCTATAATTATAGACTTATCTCTCTCAATTTAATAAGAAAAGAGGATCATATTCTTAACCCCCCCAAAAAACTGCACTGTCACTTATTATGATTAATTTGCATATTGCTATAAATAGAAACAAATACATTTTATGGCTTAATGCCTCTAAGCAAAACTGATTTTCACAGAAATGCAAACATGTGATACCTGCAGGCTTATAAAATTAGTACAGTCATCTCTACTGTAATCATTTTTTTTCCCATAAATGTACAAAGGTAAGAAAAAATGGATGCAGACAAGGGTTAAGGCGAGGAAAAACAATTTTGTAAATGAAGAATTGGGGGCACAATTGAGGAAACATGGAACAATAATATGGTCTCCGGACAACAGCTACAAGTAAGAGAGCTGTGATTGGATAGTCTACAAATGCTAAAGAATGGAAAGGCTTTTTATATAGATTTACAGAGAGGCATTATCACTCCCATGTCCAGTAAAAAAAGACAACTTTCTGAAAAGGTTAATGGACCTTTCAGTTCCAGGTCAGAGCTTGAGGCAGTTTCATGCTCTCAAGTAGTTCACTTGATGATTCAGCACTTTATGACTTGCAGCAGAATGAATGACCAAGTCCACTTCAGAAAGTACATGAAAGTTTTACCTGCAATCTTTGTTCTATTCCAGCTCATTTACTTATGCAACACATTTTTAAAGTGATCATGACAAATATGTATGACTCAACTCCAATGATAGCTGATAGGCATGTTTTATGTCACACTCAGCAATATTAATCCATGTTCAACATCACACTGCATGTTTACTATGAAAGCCTACAAATAATTGGTATCATTATACCCATATCATGGAGAAAAGGCTTGAGAGTATGTGAGAGTCCCTTGCTTAGGTAATGCGGTGAGAAAGGCAGTCTTATTTGGGACTTGTTTAGCTCCTTCCTTCAGCTAAGCTCCAAAATATGACAGAACATATTGCGATACTGTCTATCAGAGGTTTAATTAAATACCATTGTCTTTCCTCCCACCATATCTACTTGTCCCGCATCCAGCACAACACTCAGCTGCTCCAAGGGTGGTGCTACATTTCACCCTTTTCCTTCTGGCAATTTCTTTTCATTTTTCTCTGAAATGTGAAGACACAGTAGGGAAGGAAAGCATGAAGGCTCTAGAGCACAGCGGGATGAGTACTGACAGTACAATAACCTCTGGTGGGGTTAGAATGTTATATGTACTACCTGTTCTAATTTTGATTCTGTTAAAAGCTTAAAATGTGCAAGGTTTTGGATGTCCATTGAATTGGCTGGCTGAATTATCCAGAGACAAAACTGAATCACAAATTGTTGCTGATGTATATCCTTACATTATACCCAAACTGCAGAGAGACAACTGATATTTAGTTTGAGTATCTTGCTAGAAGATACTAGATGCTAGAAGATGCTAGAAGTTAGAAAGTTATGGCTTCAAAGAAACTTAAGCCTTAGACTTCTTTTAGTTGCTCCATATTTACCTAAACTGTTTATTCCAAAATCGAGCAAAGCCTATAGAAGTATTAAGTCCATTTAAAAATCTTTATTTTCTCTTCCCACATCTATTTGTTCCATCCAATGAAATACTCAACTCTTCTCTAATAGCGGTGCTTCATTTCATCTTTTGCCTCCTGTCAATTTTTTCTCATTTTTCTTTCAAACGTGGCAACATGGTAGGGAAGAGAGTGTAGAGTCTTAAGAACAGAGTGTGAAGAGTAATGACGAGACATCAACCACCAATTACAGTAATGGGCTGATTTGTAAAATATTCATAATCTGTCAGAGCAATCCAGACAGTATTTTCTGTTACTTTGGCACAGCAGTGACATGAAAGAGCGTGGGACTCAAAAAGAACACAGCCCATTCTCAGCATCTATTGCACAAAGAATTCCCATGAACAGGAAATTATACTGCTTGACCTCAAGCTACGTTATGTACAAACCAGAATGCTGGGGCCATTGTGAACAGTTTCATTTTTCCATGGGAAGAATAGGAGACTGGAGGAGAAGCTGTTTTTGCTTTTCAGTATGAGATTAGCTGATAGCATTTGAACCCAATAGGTTTTCCCCAAAACAGCAGCATTTGTGGGGGAAAGGATGGTGACTGAAGCATTGTGATAGAAGCCCCCCTTTCAAAGGTGCATGCAATGTCAATGCACAAAGAAAAGGGGAGATGGGGCTTAGATCACACTGATACAACTGCTACATTGCCTGTTTTGACCCTCCTTTGCTTATTCCATACTGGAACTTTGCAGGGGTTAATTAGTATATATGTGTTAATTTGGCTGATCCATTTGTTGTTTGGCATGGGGGAGATCTTTCAAAAGAATATTTATGATTACAGTGGACTCTTATGTCACCGGGCTTGAAATAAGATGGGGGGCCCTTTGGGGCCTGAACTAGTCTTGGGGGGAGGGGTAATATAGAAGGAAATTCCTCAACACCAGAAAGATGGTGGCCAGAGTCTGGGAACAGATTTGGCCCTGGCCCTGAGCACCTGGCCAGGTGACTCTGACTCTTGGAAGGATTACACTTCTCAAACACCAGTCACCAGTATGGCATTATAAATAAAATTGTGGCCCTGTTTTAAACCACTACTGTTGCTCTGGTCAGATATTAGTTAAGCAATCAATGTTTGTGAGACCCTCCAGAGAGTTGACCCCATTTGGTGGCACATAATCAATCCATCAATCACTGTGTGAGATCCATTAGCCCTGTTTTGCACACCTAGCCTGTACCATCTGCCCGGGCTGTTGGCTTAAGGGAGAGATCTTCTGTTTGGGTCAATACAAGATCCCCGAATTATTTCCTCCAACGGCCTCGCGCCGTTACACTGGCTGCTGTAACGGCGCGAGGCCGACCGATAGGCGCGATAGGAAATACGCCCGCGGATAGAAAGCCAGGCCTCGGGGCACAGAGACCAAGCAGCAAAGGGAAGCTTTAGACACCGAGGGGAACGCGAAGAGCCGAGGGAGGGCAAGGCTAAGGACCCCAAACGCCTCTCCTTCTCAACGTGCGGCCCCTTCTCACCCGGGGCGCCGCCCTGCCGAGAACAGGGGTCCAGGAGTAGACAAGGAAGGGAAGGGAAGAGAGAAGGGAAGAGAGACGTGGCGGAGGAGGGAGGCGGACGCAGGACCACGGAGCTGGACAGCGCCCCACCGGCGGAGCTCAACTTCGCCGCGCAAGCTACAAGTGGGTGCCTCGCGGTATTTCCTCGCCCGCCCAAAGCGCGCGCTTTTTTCTGCTCCTCAAAGTACCTCTCGCTCTTCCGCCTCTCCAGCAGCCCTGTCTGTCGTGCAGCAATTTCGGGGCACACTCACAATCTTTCCCAAGGACTCCTCAGGCTCAGTTCCAAGACGAGGCTCTGTGAGTCTCAGAAAGCTTCCGGGGTGGGAGAGAATCCACAATGAAAAAGTCCCCCCACTCAAAACACAGGCTCAAGAGCTAATGCTTTTGAAAAATCGGGATTAAATCCAGTTCGAAAATTATTTGAACTGCTTATTATTTTGAAGTATGTGGCAGTGTACTTTCATCTCAGACCGCAGGCTTTAGTCTCCAAGGAGGAGAACCGCTTGCTTTGGGAACTGCTTCGACGCAACTGCAGAATCTTAGCACCAGTTGGGGAATTCGGTTTCGGAAACGAGGCACAGGCGCTCGGCCGCAGTAATAAGCCAAACCACGTGGAATAAGGGTTTAGTAGCCACACCTACCACACGCCCTGGAACCCACGCCCTGCTCCTCCCAGTTCGGTTCTCTTGAGGGAGGCGTTACAGGCAGCGGCTGAAGGATAAAGAACGCTTCTTCACAGGCTCCGGCGATTATTGATGCCCTTGCTAAACTGTCTACGTTGCCAGAGAAACAGACCGAGTTCGGGAATTATTGAAGTGAAGGTGCTTGGGTTTCCATTAGAAGATCTACTGCTAACAAAATGTCTTATTAGATAAGATACTTTGAACGGTCTAATTGATCTCCTGGTCGCTCTAGCCATCAGTTCGTCTGTGCGCTGGAGTGTACACTAAGCGCTCTGCTGGTTAACCAATTTGCACGCCCCTTGAGGAAGTGGCCCAGCGCACGTCGCTGACGACATTTTCTGAAGTTCACTTAATATTCCCTCCCCTCTCCCGACGACCTCAAATGCTTATAGGGAAGTTGAGGAGAACAAACGACGCCATTAACTTAACTGACGGCTGAGTTCAGTTCTCCCGAAGCCCTCGAAGCAGTTAAGCATCCTAACCCCAAGAAGGCGGCCTGTTCCCTAGAAACTGCGGTAGGAAACCTTGGCAGTTGCTTGCGTGCTCGGTGGTGCGAAGGAGAGCCCACTGTAGAACCATAGTCGCATTCTTTAGCCAAGTGGTAATTCTAGCCGAATGCAAGCCACATTGCAATCATCCCCTCGTATCTTTTCACCAGTCTCCATCCCCACCAATGCCATCCCACGCGAACGCCACGATTCAGACTGCTTTTTGACACTGGAATCATACATCCAGGAAATGCCAGTCCAGGAGGCAGCTTCGAAAAATACCCGGGTCCTCGCAGGGAGAGTGCATTCGAAATGGGAAAGCCAGCAAAAGAAATCGGGAAGGCAGGTCGACGAGCAAAACTACCTAGAGATGGGAGCGTGGGCCCGGAAAGCAAACGGTGGGTTGGCACTGCAGGGAGGTAGCCTGGGATCCGCTGCATTCCCCCCACCCCGAAGGGGTTGGCGCCTTCGTCTCAGAGGACGAGGCGCCGGCGCCACGGCAGGGGCAGAGGGAAGATTAAACAACCTTTCCTTTCTAGACCATCCCAACCATCCTGTCAGTGAAATGCGAGCTGAGAGCGCTCCCGCGCGCGCTCAATTTATCTTTTTCTCTTCGGCGGTGCAATCGGTCCTCCGTCAAAGCCACTGGTCTCCAGCCCCGCGCTCGGCTCTCGCCAGCCACCTGCTGCTGGAGCTGCCGCCCGAGCACGCGTCCTACCTGGAAGAGCCTTAGGATGTTGGCGACCATAATGGAGACGGAGCTGGCCGAGGCGCCGATGACTCCCAGCACCTTCTCGGGCTTGACGAAGACGGGCGGCTCGCCGTTGGTGCAGCGCACGTCGGAGGTGTCCTTCTGGATGAGCGCCTGGACGAAGGTGAGCGACTGCTCCAGCGCGTAGGTGTCCCGGGAGCAGGTGTCCAAGATGCGGGCGCCCAGGGTGACGTTGGGCAGCAGCTCGGGGTCGCTGTTGATCTGGTCCAGGGCGTAGAGCATGGCCTCCAGCCGGTGGACGCCGTCCTGCTGCTGGATGTCCCCGCAAGGCGCGCCGCTGGGCCCCCGGGCGTGGACCGGGAAGAGGCCGCCCAGGGTGATGTCCCCCTCCAGGCGGATCGAGTGCGGCGCGTACATCTCCTGGCCCCGCGCCCCTGCCCAGCACAACCACTCCAGCAGCAGGCACCAGCAGGGCAACTTCGGCAAAGTCAGCTGCTGCACCCCGCGGAGCCCCGGCCCGAGCATGGTGCGCGGCGAGAGCGGAGAAGGCAGCTGAGCCGGCGGAGGAGGGCGCCAAGGAGCGGGCTGGGCTGGGCTGGGCTGGGCTGGGCTGGGTGGAGAGAAGTGCCCGATCCGGCGGGGTCCCTCGGCGCCCCCCTGCGATTGGCGAGGATTCCCCCGGGGGCGGAGAGAGGCCAGGCGGGGAGGGGAGGCGAGTCCAGCCGGGCGCCCGCTGCCGTCGACGCGCTGCCCGCCCGCGCTCCCTTTCTTGCCGCAGCTCAGCACTGGGCGAAGGGGAGGCTTGGCTGTCGCTTTAAATGCTTGCTCGGCTCCTCTCCGCCTCCCGTTCTCGTGCTTTGCCCACCTCCTTCGCGCTCGCCCTCCTCTCCTCTCCTTTCCTCTCCTTTCCTCTCCTCTCCCCACCCCAACCTTGCCCGCCTGCCTGCCTGCTTCCCTGCCTCCCGCGCGTCATTACGCAGAGATGCGGGCCGAGGTAACCGCCGCCCGGCGGGGGAAGCCAAGGCGAGGCGCAGAAGCGGCGGAGGGAAGCTTCGGGGGCGCCTGACAGCAGGGGATGGACGGCGGCGCGCTCGTTGGAGGCAGAAAAGCAGGCAGCAACTCTCTCTCCCCGAGCGGATTTGTATCGGCTTTTTGCTGTTCCGTTTAACCCCCACCCCTCTGTACCTGTTACCCTTTCTGAGTGTATTTGTATTTAAAATTGTATAATCCTCTTCAAAGACGACCATCTCTCCATTGTGTCCCAAATTCTAGTTTCCTTGGAAGGGATTGTGAATATAGCCAGCAATTTAGTTCTAACTAAGAAGATAATGAGGCAATTAATTGTATACAGAGTGTTCTAAATCTATCTGGTATGTTAGATTGCACTGGTTATTTTAAATTTAATTTTAGTTGAAATTAGATTTTAAATGAGCAGTGCCTAGGTGATCATCTGGCCACTGGGAGTCTTAAATTCTGTAAAGTTGGATGACCTCTGATATACGTATTCCTTTCTGATAAAAGAGTGATTGTTTCAGCATCCTATGATTATCACTTTGTACTTCCGAAACATAAAACCATCATCTTGTTAATGCTGAGTAATATTGTTTCATCCAACTATGTGATATATAACTGGAAGGGCTCTAAGAATTAGGAGGAATTACAGTAATGCAGACATGGAATTATGTCATTTCTGAATTGCCTCTTAGAAGAAGCAGTAGTTCAGTTGGGATGAAGAAACTAGATAGCTGACCCATCAGTCACATTTCAGCAAGTTGTTCAGCTATGCTTTATCTCTCTCACTCTGTGAACTGATCTCAGGTCTTGCTAGCTTGGTCTTTTAATTTGGTTTAACATTTTAATCTTGTTTATGATGTGTTGGATGGTGTGGACTTCTAATGCACATTTAAGACATAAGATAGGAAAATGAGGATTTATAAATCCAGCAATCTACTTTAAAAACAGGAAGAATGTGATTTGTTGGTCATGAAATTATGAATTGTTTGTTAAAGGAGCTTACAAAGTAAGTTATGTGTGTATAGGGTACCAACCTGTATTAGGAAAGGCTGGAATGAGAACTGTGGAAATCACTGGTAACCACTGCTTTGAGTAATAAAATTAGATGTGCAATACATGGCCTGGAATAGGGGAAGGTACTTTATATGAAGTGGGCCCAGAACCTGTGGCTGGATGGAATGCTGTGGGCATATCTAGCATGGGATGGTTGCAGCCAATTTCCAAGGTCTCAGAAGACTTCCTGGATATTTCAGCACTGGCTGTCTGACATGGTTGGGCACCTTTCCTCATCAACTGCTACCTTATTTGTCTTTGACTCTGGGCCTACCAGAAGCTGAAATTAAAAGTTTGTACTTGCAAAGTCCTGGTCTCTTCTCTAATGATAATTAGACAGAGTGAACATATTCAGAGATACCATATTCAGTTGTTTTCAATATCATAGCTTCTTTTTCGGTATTTTTCTTGGATGCAACTGATTTGTATGATTTTTTCCCCATAATGAGAGATGAGGAGGCAACTAACAACTATTTGGACATTATGATTCCATGTTGTAGCTGGGTATATTCTATATGATGCAGTATATTCTATATGATGCAGTATATTGAGCGTTTCTAGGATTTCCATTATTCTTGAATTATCTTCATTATTCTTTAAACGAAAATCCTGCATATGGAAGGCTTTTGCCTTAAAGTATGGTCTAGTTTTTCTTCATTATCATCATCATCATCATCCTCCTCCTCCTCCTCCTCCTACCTTTCTCAAGAGCTTGATGTATGATGGGCTAAGAGAAATTTACTGATCCAAATTAACTTAATGAGTATCATGGCTGAGAGTGGACTCAAACCTGATTTTCCCCCATTGTGAGTGAAAGCACCTTACTCACTGCCCCACATCCATACTGGTTATCAATACTGGGGGGGAAAGCATTCTGCACAAACAGAGGGGCACTCATTCTCCATGCTTCCACATTACAATCAAGTGGTTTGCACAGAACACTTAAAACTAGGGTTGAGACTTGGCAGTTGCTTTTCTTCTCCCAGTCCTCCTGTTCTCTCATTACTCAACAGATTCCTGAGAGCAATTCCTCACTGCAAATTGAGCAGACAACCCAAAAATAGATCTCACACCAATTTTCTGCCCACTGCTCTCACTCATCATTTGCTGACATGAAGGAGGAGAGGAAAAGAAAGAGGCAGTGGACAGCAGGCAAAGAATTTACTCAGTAAGGGATGGACTCATTTGGGATCTGGGACAGAAGCCAACCTCATAGGAATCTTCATGCAGGTAGTTGGGTGGGATAACACACCCATATATCCTGATATATTGTCATAAGTGAAAGAGCTAGAGACTTGCTTGTTTCCTAAATGAAAGCTGGAAATTCAGATAGAGGACCATATATGCATCCAAGAGGACCATTGCCCCCATGTTCACCTGTCCATATAGGACTAACAATGGCTCTTTTCATCTTTGTATTTGGAAAGCAGCAATAGCTCAGCCCTAGAGGATAGCACACAATACAGCATGTCCCCAGAGTTAATTCCCAGCTGTCAGAGAGTAAACATTGACAAAGTTTGGTAGATCTTCTATGACATTTGGATTAAGGCTTTGGAAGTGCCCCATTCCCTTAAAAAAGGAAACAGAAAAGGCCAGGAAACCATCTCACAGAATCAGAGCAGGAAGGCAACATCTGTTTTATGATCTGCTCTAGATTCTTCTCAAGTATCCATGTCCAAACTGCATGGCCTAAAGTTGCTCAGATCCCCCCCCCTTTTTTTTTTGAAGATAAAAGCAACATTTGCCCTTCTTCAATTATCTGGCCCTTCCCATTCCCCCCAAATAATAAAGGATCAGCAAGACCATCATCAATTTCCTTCAGTACCTAAAATGCAATTCACCTAGTAAATACTGTAGGTATCTCTTGACTATGTTTCTACCAATTTCAAGCTTCATTCCTGCCTGTTAATCTCCTCTTCTCAATTGCCTGGTGGCATATGTGCCCTCTTGTTAGGAAAGACTATGTCAAAATAGGAGTTAAGAAGCTCTGCCTTTTCTTTTACTATCAGTTAGCTTTTCGCTGTCTTCAATCAGAAGCTAGTTTTTTTACATAAACCTTTGTTGTATTTTGAACATCTCTGAAGAACTCCTTTCTGTTGTTTTGAATCTCATGTTGAGCTTTAGCTTTTCTGACACCATCTCTACAGATCCAGGCTGTCTCTATGCATTCTTTCTTGATGACATGGCCCTCTTCCCACCTCCTAGATGTGCCCTTTGGGGTTCTGAAATCGTCACTAAGCTTTTTGTGTAGCCACATTAGTATCTTCTGTCATCTTCTATTTTTGTTGAAATTCTTTGCAATTCTGCTTTCGTTATCTACTTTTTGAAGACTTTCTACCACATCTCAAACTCTTTTTTCCATTAGTGTCCCCATGCATGGAATCCTGTTTCTTAGTGCTCTGAGTTTATTAAGATGTCCTTTTTTGAAGTTCAAGGTAAGGTGTTTATCCACACTCAATTTTATTTTTCATAACTCAAGAACTTTGCATTTGAATTTTTGAATTTTTAAGTTTTTTTCAAAAAAAATCATTTTTTTTCAAAAGTTTTGAAATTTGAAAATTTGCATTTCAAATGTTGCATTTCAACTAAGTCTTTCTACTTGGTTAGTATCAATTCAAGGATAATTGATCCTCTCATGCAATCTTCCATTCTCTGAAAGTGAAAGCTGCCAGCTAGACACACCAGGAATTTCTGGAGATGACATGATTGATAGATCTTGAAGTAATTAGAGTATCCCATCACTATTGTTTCATGCCTTTTTGAAAAATCTGCAGCTTGTTTTTGGAAGACGCCATCCACATCTTGTCCTTGGTTGATTAGTTAATGCTAGATGCTAGTTATAGTACTGCTTATAGTTATTCTTCCACTTATTTTAACTCAGATGCTCTCTACCATATTACGATATGGAAGGAGAAAAGAGTGGGATGATGGCCAGCCCCTGTGATCCTGAGTTCCTTTTTCTTTTTGCTGCTTTCCCCAAGTAGCAGGAGGACAGCAGCATTCCAGCAGCGTTGGGGGAGGAGAGAAGGGGGAGCAACAGTTGAAACTATTATTCAACAGAGGGGAGGCAAGCAAATAGATGCACTGAAAGGAGCTCATGGAAAAGAGAAACTCAGAGAAAGAAAAGGAAACAGAAACAGTCTAATAGCCTGGATAACTCTTAAATCTAATGCATTTCATATACAGTCATCTAAAGTGAAATGGTCCATGATTCCAATTTCCAGTAGAGGGTCTGAACCTCATAGAATACAATCTGGTTAAGTACATCTGATATTTCACAAGATGAACCAGTCACATACTGCCTCCAGGTGGTCAATGGAACCTCAGTTTTGGGGGACTGAAGAGCAGCATTAAAGAGAAATAAACAAGGAAAAAGACCAGATGAGATCTGAACCTTGCTGAGGAGAAAATATAGCATGGCTTGAGCCTAGTGGATAACTGGTGCCCTCCCCATCAGAAAGAAGAGTGTTCCTGACCAGAACAGCTGACAAGAGGGCACCAGCAAGTGCAATAACACCATAAATCCAGTGATGCTGTGTCTGGCCCCAGGAACCCTGCAGCAGAAAAGTGGAGGGTGGAAGGTTGGAAGGTTGGAAGGTTCAGGAAGCCTGAAATCCCAGAGTTACAACCTTTGAGACACAAGGAAGAAGCAGACATGGATACCAGCCTCCGCTCAGGACCTAGTCTCCTGAAGCCATGCGGGTCACTGTGGGGCAGGTGGGTGAACAGGACTAGAGGGATGCTGAAAAGCTCCAGAGGTGGTCCAGGCAGAATCCAAGGGGAAAATAGATTGGGATAGTTTAACTAAACCAATATAGTAGGAAAGAAGATTAGATTGTAGAGAGTCATAATAAGTGGATAGATGGTAGGAAGATAAAGTAGTATTGGATAAAGAGTAGAATAGAACAACAAGGGATAAAAGTAAGAATATTAAATTAATTAAATTAAATGTTAATTAAATTAAAAGTCCCTTTTTGAAGGTACTTCTTTAGTCTTTCATCTGGTTCCATTGCCTTCTCCTAAAACGATTGCATGACACCCCAGGTTCATTCAGTTAAATTTCTGAGCAGGTGTAGATACAGTGCAATTCCTCGTCCTTTCCATTGTTTCTGTTCCTTGAAAAAAGCTGCATCCTTCAGTGCTGTATTTGAATAATGGGAATAGAATGCAACCAGAACCAATGCAGGTTCATACAGGGCAATTCAGATCTAGAATCAGTCTTACATCTCAGACTTTCTACCAGACTGGAGAGATATTTGGGATGCTTGCTATATTGGCTAAAAAGTCAAATACATGACTTACAAGCACAATACCCTGACTGTAGGAATTCTACCCTACAGACAAGGCTGCTGGAGATTTTAAATAAATAAAATGAATAAAAAAAGGACAGTATGGAACAGCTCAGTGAATTTTGGTAGTGTCATCTGTACAAAGATTCTACATTAATTCATTGTCACCTGTACAAAAATTCTACATTCACTCTGGAACATGGAACAAATGAAATGCCCCTCATATGCAACTTCCATGAAAAAGGGAGAAAAGAAGGAGCAAAGTAAATGAACATTTACCAAACCTTTTAAGGAATTGCATATAACTTTCTTAGTCCCAGTATTGTTATTTTCCTATTCTCTCTCTGTCTTTCAAGGCATATTGTACAGTTCTCTTTTCCAACTAACTTAATAGCAGTTACAGAATTGCAGCCCTAAATTCCACTGAGCATCTAGGGTGCTTGTGTTCAAAAATATCCTATTTGGAATCATGGTTTTACTACAAGTGGACTTCAGGGTGGAGGTGGGCAAATTACCGTCTTGAAAGAGGCAGCTGATTAACACTTCAAATGAGATAAGTGTGCTCGCCATATGCATGCTGAGATAGGCATGCTCCCACATAGTTTCAACTTAGAGTTGTGGTTGAGGCATTAGGATGTTCATTTATTATTTTACTTTAAGATATACTATTGTTTTCTGCAAGGAAATGGAGCTTAAATCCTGGTTCCAGAATTACATGGTTGTACCACTCTTGATAATGTATAGTATTCTTGGGAACACTGATCCACCATCAGTAAAAAAAGCACAAATGTTCTAAACAACTAAACTTCAATAAAACCATAGTGTTATGACTAAAAAAAACCTGGCTTACTCAAGCTTATTCCCCATCCTAGAGTCTAATGTTCTCTATTAGGGCTGTGTGAAGTTTCAGTGAAGCTTTGAAAGAAGCATCTTCTCAAAGCTGCTTAACAAAGCAACAGTGCTCCCTCTCTTCTAAGACTAAAGTGATGTGACCAGGTTTCTTCTTTCAGATCTACTTCAGAGCATCTCTCAGCCTTCTGCCTGATACAACAGGAAAAAAAAAATGAGAGGAACTTTTTTGGATGAGCTTCACAAAGGGAGGCTAAGAAGAGCCTTCTCCTGCAGCATTGACTAAGGAGTCACTTAGGCTTGTAGTGGGGGGGGGGGGGGTGCACTACAATGCAGGCTCTTGGGAATCCCACAGAGTATGCAGGAGGCAGAAAATCCAAAGCCCTCCCGGGATGGGCAGTTTCATCATCAACTGATCAACACAGATAGAGGAGCCAGTCCAGAGAGACTTTGGCATGTACTAAGGGCTCTCCCAGGCTATGTATCTCAAGTGTAGGCTGTAGGGAATCCTCTTAGATCACTCATCTGGTTGAAAGAGACCAGCAAATATAGAAAACTTCCTTTTTTCTGCCACTGAGATCTCCCAACTGTTCCCTGGCTGATGAGCAGCTAAGAGAGACCAGAAGTAGAAAAGGATCCATACTTTCACTCAGCTTGCCTTTTCCTCACAACTGCCAATGGCTGAGACAGGCCAATGCCAAAGAAAAGCTCCTTTCATGTCACAGGGGTCTCCTTAGCTGACCAGTAGTTGAGAAACATCCCAGGTAGAAAGGGATGTGCCCTTTCACACCATTGTCCTCCTCCCACCCGGAGAAAGCCAGGACCAAAAGACCTTCAGAAACAACTGTAGGAGAAGACTAAGAGGAACTTTCCCCACATTGCTGGCCAAAGTAGTTTCAGCATTTGCTAATGGCCATTTTATAGCCCCCTCAATATTCCAGAGCCAAGAGAGCAATGATTTGTGTACGTCTAGGAGAGCTGCATTCATATATCTCAGTATCAGCTCAGAAATGGTTAATACCAAGCTGGGACACATCAGATTTGACTAGATTCTCTGATGCCTGAAAATTGGTTAAAATGATTGGGGCAGGTTTTGCAGTGCTTTCCTACACTCAGAACAGTAAGGACAAATTTTCTAAGACCAATGGATCCAAGGACAGATACATAAAGAAAGCCCATATATAGCAGAATCTAGCAAAGAGATGGAAGCTGAAAATTAACATACTGTGACTAACATGATGTGACTTTGCTTGTCTATTTCCTTTTCAGTGACAAATGTCACTGACATGATGGTGTCAGCTTGGATTGATGTCTCCAAAGGAAAGAAAACTTTGTACACACACACACACACACACACACAGAGGGGTGGACAAAATTATATTTAAGAGTTAAAGCACCTTAAGTAACATTGCCAGGCCAATCCAGTTTATGCAGTCTAGAGACCAAGAGATAATTAAAATCAAGTATATAATAGAATAATACTTCAAATACATGAAAACAGAAATCAATCCAGCAGATCAAATACTGGCAGCAGATTAAAAAAAAATCCAATAAAACTATTTTTTTTCCTACTGCTTTTACTATATAGTGGAAAAGTATGAGCGATAAAACAACTCAGTTTCATGAGACAAAGAATACCACAGTTGACCATACATATCCATGGGGCTGGGGGCAGCAAGGATAGCAATTGACACCACACACATTTGTGATGTAGTTTCACAAATGACATAGATTATGATGTCAGAAGTGTAACATAGCATGCTCCAGATGCCTTACAAAGGGCCCTTTCTCTCAATCCTGGAGACTAAGCTCCATCACAGTTGAGTCATAGGAAAGGTTTAGAGTTTAATGCAATGTTTTTCAAACTTGGCAATGTTAAGATGTGTGGACTTCTTGAAAAACACTGGTTTAATGTATAATACTTAAGGTTTAATGTACCTTAGTCTTAAGCCATTTACACATGCTCTTTTTCAATTCTTCTTTATGCAGATGATATGATCATTCTGTCCATAACCCAAGTGGCCTTCATAAATACCACTATTCAAAAACTAAGATTTTAATCTTCTCTAGAAAGCATTTGAAGTTCCCAGTTTGATGGGAAATTAACAAAAGAGCACTTGACCAGGTTAAGGACTTTAAGTATCTAGGCATCCACTTACAACCTTCCACCTTCTGGAATAATCAACTGAGTGAGCTCTTAAGAGCCCAAACAGCCTCCAACATGTTCCTTAAAAATGTGATCCATCAAGGCAAAATCTACATGCCTGCAGCAATTAAATTACATTAACTCAGGGGGCCCAGCTATGTGTCTATAAAGATGCTTCTCCTTTGGAAGCTACTCAGTGTAAATTTTCAATAGCTTTACTCAGTGCCCCTTGCTCACCTCAAATGCCTCTACTTGGTTACGGCTTGGTGGAATCTCTCTTGCGGTCTCTGTGAGACTTTGCCTTTTCAGATGGTGGTTGCAACACACTTGAGGGATGTGTCTCTGATTCACCTTGTTCTGATAGATTTAACTCATCCCTCAGGAGGCAAATTGACTATTACTTGACTAATTGTGGCTTTTCACTCCTGGCTATGTCACTCTTTGGCCCAGATAAAGCCTTGGCTGAATAAACAGAGGGTTATAGACTTTCTCCTATAAGACCAAATACAGGCAACTACTAAGATATTGCCAAGTTTCTAGTAATATTTATGGCTTGCAGAAGTTGGTTGGTATCCTCTTTTTATTATTAATTGTTTCACGGCTGGCTTACCATGTACTTTTAAGCCTTGCATTTGTTTCTATTTTTATTAGTCTAGGACCGTAGATAAATATCTATCTATGCTATCATCAATATTTGATTTATGCCCAGAAACAAACTGATAATTAGTTCAGTCTATGCTGGAAACCTGTGACCCTTTAAGAAACAGCATACCAGTATCCTTGTTGCAACATTCTTCATCAGTGGCAGTTTACAAACACTCTCCAATAGCAGTCCAAGAGCAGCACACTGCAACGCTCACTCTAAATGTAACTGACCCATTGTTACTCTTGTCAAGTGTGTCCTTCTCTAGAACAGTTGTAGTTTGTGCCCCAGCCTAAACTGGACGAAGACACTGCTTGTTAGAATCATTACCTAAGAATGCAGTCTAAAGTTGAAACCTAAAAGCACTCTTTTACTATGAGACTAATTCAAAGGATGTGCTACTATACCCCATCCACACTTGTTAACCAAAACAGGTTAACTGCTATTCCAATGTTAATAATATCTCTGTTTATCCAGGATAAGTTATTTATGACCTCCAAGCCACAACTTCTTGTAGTGGATGCAAAGGAGGAATTGAGTTGTGCTTGATCTGCAAAAGTTGGCAGTTCACCCATTATACCAGGAAAATTCCTCACAGTGGTTCCAGATTGGCTCTAGGGTATATATCAAGTTGCATGAATGACAAGGTTGAACTCTAAAGAATACCTTAGAGCAATGGCCAGCAGCTAGGACAAAATGAGTTTTTGAAACTAATTTCTGAGGAAATACCAGAACAACAGGGGCAAGAATGGATCTCTGCCAAGTGATCCAGAAGACCCTGACGGTTAAGAGATCCAGAAAATCCAGCAAGGAATCAATAGTCAAGTAAAGAACCAGATGCAATGGGAAAAAGTGGATCAAAAAATCTAACAGGATATCCTTCTTCTGCCTAATCTTCATATCCTTTGCAGGTAGCCTTCTTCCATAGTAAACCTCTCCTGAAGCCCCAGGTGGCAATCAAATTTCAAATGTACAAACATCCACATTCACTCTCCATCTACAAACCTCCTTTTTAAATGAGCCTATTGAAATGGAAGAGAAAGACTACCCTTTCCCCAGGGCAATACACAAGATGTAGAAACTTTGAACTTTGGTGTTGGAGAAAACTCCTAAGAATATTGTGGACAGCTAAAAAAATAAACAAATGGATCATTGAACAAATGACCAGACTCAAATTGTCCTACATCGGACACACTGTGTTAAGACCTAGATTTCTAAAGAGCTCTAACGCTGGAAAGATAGAAGGAAAGAGAAGAAGAAGATGAACAGCAGCAAGGTAATAAACTCAATTTCAGCAGCTATGGGTGCACCTTTGGAAGACTTGAAAGACCAGGTTAGGGACAAATCGTCATGGAAAATATCAATCTATGTGCTTGGTAAGAGTCAACAATGACTCGATGGCACATAATTAATTAGTCAATCAAGAAGCACCGAATAAGGAGCACATACATATAGGAAGAAAAAAGTCAAGTCATATACACCAAGGTTTCTGTGTTTCTATATGAATGAACAGAATAGGGGGTAAGACAAAACACATGTGTGGAATCATGTATGTAAGGGCATAATTTATTCAAAAGGGATATGCCAGATTTTGGATCGGGAGGCATTATATATGAAAGAAGTAGCACATATGTGTAGAGATGTAGAAGTCGGAACAATGCAGAAGATAGCACAGGTTTATCAAGAACAAATCACGCCAAACATTCTGATGTCCTTTTCTGATGGAGTCACTAGTCTAGCTGATCATGGGAATGTAGTGGACATTGTGTCTCTTGATTTCAGCAAAGTACTCAACATAGTGTCTCATGAGATTCTAGTAGAAAAGATGACAAAATATGGGCTTGATTATGCTACCACTGGATGGGTACAGAGCTGACTGAACAATTGTACCCAATGAGTTGATGTCAAACTGGAAAGAGGTATTGAGCAGCTGTACTGTTCAGTATATTTATAAATTAATTTGATGAGAGGTTGGAAATTTGTTTATTAGATTTCCAGAAATCATAAAGATAGGGGAAATAGCAAAAACAGTATCAGGACTCAGAAGAATATTGCCAAGTCTCAACAGGGTAGAAAATCAACAAGATCAATTTCAATTTGTCCATCAATTTCAAGATATACAGATATCCTTCATTTGAACAGAAAATAAAAACTTGAGTAAAAGTTGGGGAAGACCATATTGGGCAGTAGTGTTGCAAACAGGATCTGGGTGTCTTAGTTGAACATGGGCCAACAGTGTGATGCAATTGTAAAAAAACCTGTTGTACGTAATCCTACCCTGCATAATCAGAAATGAAGTGCCACGATCCCAAGTCATCATCATTCCTGTCTACTTTGAATTGGTCAAACTATATCTAGAATAATGCATCTGGCTCTGGGTACCACATTTTAGGAAGGACTTTAACAAGCTGGAGTATGTTCAGAGGAGATCAAAATGGGAAAGAACCTGGGAAAAAAATAGCTTACGAGAAAAATTGGTGTATGTTTAGCTTGGAGAAAAGACTACAGGAACACATAATAGTTGTGTTAAGTATTTGAAGGGTTGTCATGGAGGAGATGGAAAAGACTCATTCAGGGCTGTTCCAGAAACAAGAATGCAGATTTCCATTATATATTAGGAAGAATTCCCTAATGATAAGAACTGTTCAACAGAGGAATAAACTGCTTTGGGAGGGGTGAGCTTTCCTTCACTGGAGGAGTTTCAGTAGAGACTGGATGGCCATCTGTCAGGGATTGTATAGTAATGGATGCCAGCACTGGGCAAAAGCTTGGACTAGATGATTTTTTTCAAAGTCCTTTCCAGCCTTTACACTTGATTATTGTATGAAATAATGGTTGACAAAATCTGCTATTGTGAATTTGGGGCAACTTTTAGAAGAGCACACGTTACACCTCTGTTTTGCTAGTTGCATCGGCTGCCAGTTTGCTTCTGGGTCCAATTCAAGGTGCTGGTTTTGGCCTTTAAAGCCCTTCAGGGCATGGGAGCCAGGTTATCTGAGGGACTGCTTCTCCCCGATCGCATCAGCCTGTCCCATTAGATCCAGCAGGGAAGGTATGCTATGTGTTTCATTGGCCAGGGACTTGCATTTGGTGGGTCCCAGGAGGCAGGCCTTCTCTGCCATGGCTCCCTCCTTGTGGAACGTTCTCCCCCCTGAAGTGAGGCTTGCCCCTTCCCTGCTTTCATTTAGGAAGTCCCTCAAGACCTGGTTGGGTCATCAGGCCTGGGGGTCTTTGGGAACCAGAGACATTCTTAAATGGCTCCACTGTAATTGATACTCTGCTCTCTCCATGGGGTTTGTATATTTTAAAATCTATTTTTTAAAAAAATCTGTGATAATGTTTTTATTCTAATAATAACTTTTTTATCTTTTTATAATGCCTGTTTTTATTCACTTGTTATTTTAATTGTTGTACACTGCTCAGAGTTGCTTTGTGTGAGATGGGTGGCTATATAAATGTGAAGTATAAATAAATAAATAGACAAACTTCTGTTTGCGTGTTGAATAGAAGCTTCCAAAGGAGCTTGTTGTCTGTTTTTAGAATGACAAAAGAAGCTTTATGGCATCATAAGCTCCACTCCTTTGAGCCATGCCAATAATATCATGCAAAAAAAAGGGGGGGGCTTGTGCTACAATGCCATTTTGATCATTCTGCCCTCTTGCCCCTCTACTACAGAAGCCACTGGGAAAAAGATACTATGACAAGACCTGAGCCAATAATCCAGCAGCAAGTAAGCAGCTAGAAGAGCCATTATTAGAGACCATTAGAATAAGCATGTCTTGGAAAAATGGGGGAGGAGAAGGGTTTGGTTATTGGGCGGTTCATTCAATATCCTAGCATAATGTTCCTGTTATATCAGTGGGTATACAATGTTCATGAGCCTATGTATGATTTCACAAAAGCTATGAAAGGTTCACAATTAGAGCTGGGATATTATATTCTTATTGGATGATCCACCAGGGAGGGAAGTCACTTCTCTGAGTTCCCCCTGTGGCTGGAAAAGTTGGTAACTGAGTCCAGGGTTAGAGAAAGAACATAAATAAAAATAAGATCTAAATAAACAAACATTTGCAAGCGGATCAACAGCAAGAAAACATCTCCTTGAGGCAGCCAAATAACAGTTGCCTTTTTCTCCAGAAGACATTTGGGGTGTATACATACAGTATATGTGAATATGAACAAGAAACATCAATAATGTCTTAAATGGTAGATCCATCTTATAACAGAGAACATCAATATTGCATTTCTACTGAATAACCTTTCATATGAAGCAATTTTCTATATCATAACCATAAAATAAATGTTTCATCTTATATAATGTTCGCCTCATACCTAGTCTGCTGTAATATCACTATTAAAAGATTATTCTACTTGGCTCTGGGAATGAAATGAATTAAATAAAGTTGCTTATCTCTTCCTTGGTCCATATCACTATTCTTCCATTTGTTTCTCTATCCCTAAAACCTAGTATAACAAATCAGAAGGAGGAGCTGTCTTCACTTCCCTTGCTGTTCTACATCCTAAATATCCAAATGCAGAACTTTAAATATTATTTAACTATCCATGCATCTTAAGTGTAGGTCCCCTTTCAAATGCAGACGTATAGCCAATTTGTTTTATATTAGTTACATGGTGAATCTAATAACAGCTAAGTGGCTCACAACACAATCTGATAATCAGCTACAGAAAGCATTCCCACCCCCACCCCCACCCTGGGAAATATGTCAGCTGTTGCAAGCCAGAAGCAGGCAGGACCAGAAGAGGCCAAAATTGCTGAAGCACACAACCTATTTGTCCCCTTCCCACTTTTTTCCATGGACAGAAAGAAGATGGAAGATTGGAGGAACTCAGCATATTTCTGCCAGTATCTGAGAATGGGAAAGTCTCGCAGTCCAAATTAAGCCCATAAGTTGGAGCTTTCTCATTCCTGCTCTCCACCCTTACTCAGAAATAACCCTCCCTCCTGAATTGAATACCAGCTCCTCCCTGGTTAAGTGTATCAAAGCATGCAGCCTCCGTCCTGATGTACATTTATGCTGAGATCCCTTCTCAATTAATTCAGATAAGTGGTAGAACTATCCCTCAACCCATAAAATCAGCGAAGCAAGATTACAATTAATAACTACATATCAAGAGCTGCATAACAACAACCAGAAATCATTATCTCTGAACAAAAATGCCTGGAGCTGATGCCTAAACACATTGAGGGAAGTAATCAGTCTGGTCTCTTGGAGTAGAAAAGATTGTAGTTAGGCATTTCCTTCAGTTATGAGAACTTGAGAAAGCCTTTTCATGGATACCCACACACTACACATGACAAAACAGAGTGACATAGATCCAAACATCTTCCAAGAGTTGAGCCAGGTATTTATGCAAGCAACTTTCAACAGGCCAGATTCAAATACCAAATTCTACCCCCACATCTGAACTTTATATGCTGATCTCAGTGAAATAACATCTGCCTTACTTATTTAAGGAGCATCACTGACAAATGGATGATATACTAAAATGTTTCACCTACGTCTTTTGTATTGAAGCCAGTCAAACCATATGGCTAACTGCATAGGTGAAGTGTCGCAACACAGAAGCAGGACTTGCAATCATGTTGAATGAAATGGACCTGGATTATGAGGATAACATCTTCTAAATGCATCATGGGCAATAGGCCAATGGTAAATGGGTCATTGCTATAATCTAAAACTGTGATTCAAGAAGCTAGTTATGATTCCTTTTTTCCATTAATGGTAGAAAGATAATACTGAGCATGTCATTAGATCTAATACAATGAAAACCACCCATTCCTGTCTCTTTGCCTATTCTTTTAGGTAGGAAGAACCAGATTTAAGTCAGAGTCCTGATTCTAAAGCCAGATGGATTCTGAAAATCTGCCCTGACCGTCCATTGAGACATGGGTCCGGCATCAGGAGACCAGATCTTTACCATATGTTTAATGAAGACCCAGGAGAAAAGAAAAGAAAAAATAGTTGCCACATTCTTTAAGTACTTTTAAGGCAGGTTGTTTTGGGTGGGGGGGATCTATCTTCTCAAGCAGCAGAGATGGTTGCCCAGTGAAAGAAAAAATGACTGTATGGGAAATGTAATCCTGTAAAATGTAAAAACAATCAAATAACTGGTGATAGGAAAAACCGTTGTTTGAAATCCTCTGCCTGTCAGACAAGATTAGATTGAAAGGGTAAATAGGATGTTTGATTACAAAGTAGCTTCCACTGATGCCATGTAATTGTTTTGATGGATTGGATGGATCACACTTCTCTAGATGTCCACTGTCACTTACAGTTCATTCTTCTGGAAGTTTGTCATTCAGAGTCCATTAAAACACTGGATAGAAGAAGACATGGGACATGAAATGACACTTGAATTTCCCTCCTTTCCAACCCAACTAATTTTGTACCTTCTCTAGGCAGTTGTTAGAACCATTCATAAGAAGATCTTTTCCCAGGTTTCCCAGCAAACGATGAGAAGTGAGGATGTGCTGTCTGGTTGCTTCAAAATGGAGTGATGTTCCCCACATATGCACATTGTGTTGGAACTATTGGGAAGGTAGAAGAAAGAACTATTTCCACTATCTTGCTTCACATTTCCCCCTTTTGGCAGAATGAATAAAGTTTATCCAAGTTTATATTAACTCCTCACCAGACTGGTCAAAAAAGGGATCCATTTTTCCACTTCCTCCTAAGTAAATAAGAGTGAAATCAGAATTCATGTCCAAAAATGGCCATCTCGACTTGCTTGGAAACATAGTTTACTTGTGGATAAGCAGTGTGACCTTCTCACATTTTCAGAACTAAATGATTACTTTTTTTTAAAAAGCCATGTGTTTAGTATCAAATTCAGTTCAGAATGTTCCTTATGCCTCCATTGCCATGACTGTTTCAAATATGCTCCTTAAGTGACTTTATGATAGAACATGTCTCTCAATATTATCATATTCCTATCCTCTTTGTCTTGAGACTAATTACATATTGCTAAAAATAGAAATAGCATCTGATACTATGATGCAGCACATTTTGTTGCATGGATCAATGGTTCCAAGCACAGAGAATTTTCTTGGCATAAAACACAAAATATGGCATCTGTAATTGTGTGCCATCCTTAGCATAATCAATGCTGCTTTCATTAAAAATGTAATCTATTTTTAAAAGATCCTTTCATTACAATGGCCATACTTTCATTTCATCAGTCTTTCTACTTCCACAGAAGTCAGTTACAAAATTAATCATTGTTATGTTTGTAGAACTCCACTGATAAAAGACCTTCACTAGTTTGTTTCTAAATTTATTAAAATGACTATTTTTAAACTGTTGATTTTGATTGATTTCTTAATCATCAGTAGGCCACAACAGTTAGTAGTGCAAGTCAATGTGCCTATTCAAAAATTATCAAGTACAATGAGACTTATTCCAATTATGCTTTAGAATAAGGACAGGGTGGTGCTTCAGAAATAATTTGGGGAAAAAAATTGGGAGTGTGCAAGAACACAAACATCACACCTGTCTGCAACTTTTTTAAGCAGCCACACTGGGGCAGGGAGAGGTCCTCTTGTGGTCCAGGGAAAAAATGGAAGAGAGTTGCTAACAGCATTTTTTCAGAATCATTTCTACAGCATTTCATAGCTCTGATGAGTACATATACCTGCAAGTTAAGGTATCCTTTCTTCTGAGGTTAGGCACTTGCACGACCACTTGGCTATTTCCACTGTACTTTCAAACCTCAGAGGAATCTAGCCTTTTTCGTTTGCAATTGTAATATACTTCTGTTGCTTTTTTGTGTGCTATTTTCATCTGCTGATTTTGCTGTATTGCTGGCCATATTCGACCTCCAGGACTAAAGGCAGCATTATATTCTAATATAAAGTACTTAGAAACTGGGCTATCACCCTCGTGTGCTGCTTCAGTTCAAAACTTCTTATAGACATTGGCTTGGCCCGTATGGGAAACAGGAGGTCTTCTGATCTGATATCTTTTTAGATTCCTTATTAACTCGATTTCCAGAAGAGCACAATGTATAGGAAAAGTTAAATTTCAAAGGTTGGATCTTTCCAGCTTAGACACAGAAATACTAACAACAAAAACAAGAGCAACAGCAAATAAGCAATAACTGCTAGAGATGCTGGAGAACTAGCCATGAGCATTTAGAAGACATTTATATGGTGACAAGGTGAGATCATAACTTCTGTGCATCTTTCAGTAAGCCCCATACCAAACAACCAATCCAAAACAATTTGAACATTAGAATGTCAAAGACAACCAAGGAACACAAATCTTTTTCTGAATTATTTCCAGAGTGCTTCACAGTTATATAACAATGGTTATATTTCAGCATATAGCCCAAGGATGGGAACTAACTTTCCTTATTGCACTGAAGGAGAGGTAAATGGCTTTTTAAAAAGTCTTGGATATATGCAACTCCTTCCCAATCAACAGTCCCCATCCAGCAGGTTTTAAATAATAAGGGAAGCCATGTTTCTAGTGTCTGCAAGCCCTGTGAAAGGGAGAAAAGGATGATATTTGGACTGTTAGGGTTAGGTCAGTGGTTCCCATTTCTGCTATAAACTATTGGTGATAAGGCATGAAGGATAACCTCTTAATTCCTTTAAGCCTCTATCTTCAGATGCTGAAGACACCCCAAGCTCACATGTGTAGCCAGAGTTAGTATCTTAAATCAGACTCTGCAAGGTAGCTGAGTGACCTGAACTTTAAAACTCAGAGATATTGCTAACTTGTCTGAACAATGCCTGTATTGCTGCGAAGGAAGCAATGCAATCACTAGTACCTTCCAGTTCACTACTCAGAAGAAAGCACAACCATATCCATCTTCAGCAGAGAGGCAGGCGATTCCAAATGCTTTCAAAAGTCTCATAAGCAGTTGTCCAGAATTAAAAATGTGATTTTTATGCAAAAGAAGAAAAATTTATTTGGGTTTGTGTTATCTAAATCATTTCAGGGAAATGTTCAACTTTCCTTCCATCTCACTGATGCATCACTATTATCTTAACCTCTCTGCCATATAGGGATGGAAGCTTGTGATTATGGATCAACTGCATGGGCCTACAATATCATCACATAATACACAGTGGTTGAAATCTATTAACTGGAGGTAGTTTGTCCCTTCAGCATACTTAAAGAAGTCCTTGTATAAAAGCTATCCAACAGAGTTTGCCTATAACTCTCTTGAGAGATGCAACAATAAATTTCACAACTCAAAAAATCTTCACTCACTCTCACTCAAAAAACCTGTGACTTAGAAGTCAGAAGTGTTTTGAAGAAAGGCTTGCGTCAGAAAATGTTTTGTATCTCCTAGGGTCTTTCTGTACCAAGGATATAATATATGGATTATATCCTACTCCAGGATACCGTGCCTTGAAGAGATTTCTCCTGCACTGAACTAGGTGTTTGGACAAAGCTTTGAGTGCAAATGCACAATCCATATGACAGCATCAATGCCTGTTAAATATCTGTTCATTTAGCCTGAAAGATAATTCTTATTTGCACTGATGACATGAATAATTATTATGTCAGTTTTCTCCAGGTTGTACTTACTGATAGTATTCAACACACTGCAATATGCAATTGTTTTTGACCCAGCCACAAACTTAGTGTTACTGTGTTTTTTGAGAACTACAATACAGACGACTCAGCCTGATAATTTGCCTCAATGAGATAACAACTATTTCTGTCCAATAATAATCATAATTGTCTTGTCATCCACATGCTTTCATATGGCACTGCTGCTTGTGCATTTTTCCTCATCTTGTCTTCCAGAGATGATTGAATATACCCATCATATGTAAGTCTCACTCCAGGTTAACAAATATAAAACTAAACAAGGCTTGCTTCATCATGTTCCATCAGTACATTCCAGATTCTGCATGCCATTTCACTGAATGCAGGTTACTTTCTGAGAAGTTGCAGGACAGCAGATGTATTGGATATCTCATTCAGTTTGTCCCAAGTTTCTACTCAATGATAGTTGAGGTGCTGGATCTAGGTAGGGAAAGATAAATACATCTAAGAGACTTGTGCAAAAAGCCCTTCAATGTCTTTTTTTAGTCTACATAACCCTCCCAAAGGGTTGTGCAGCTCAAATTTTCAGGTCTATTTCTTTCCTTTTGTTGCACTGAAGGATTAATAAGCAAAATGGATGCTTTAAACCACTTCAGGGGCTTCAGGGACACATTTCATCCTTAAAACTCACCACCTCTCTCCAAGCAAAGAGGCTGCTTTGAGAGAATGGCCTGTGACATGCCACGCAAAGCCTGCAATAGTCCTTAAGGTGATGCAGGTTGCTAAAAGTTATGCTGGCTAAAAGTTTTCCTTTATGCTATAAGAGGACTGTATCTAGTTTAAATCCATAAACTCATGTTTTCATGTTTGGATTACAGTAAGCCTCTGTCTCTGTCTAACTTGCACCTCTCTTTCTGGAAAATATCAATATTAACATTTCATACATATGGAACTGTATAATAGGCCCACTTGTTAAAAGATTATTTATAAGGCCAAGCCCATGGTTTTTTGTTCCTCTAAAAATAACATCTCATGCACAACAACTATAACAAATAAATATGCCACTATTCTACAAGGTGGAAGTACCTGAGATATTGGGACTCTGGATAGGCTTTTAGGTATTCTTCATCTGTGATACCATCAATTTAGTCAGAAAAAAATGCCCATTAAAGCAGCTCAGTATCATTATGTGTATTAGGCTTGGCTGAATCCCAAGTTGAATTGAAATACTTTGGTGAGACTTTGTGGCTTCCCAAGGTGAAGAAAACTTTCCTTTCAAGTAATCAGAACTGAATCTGAATCGTCTCAATGCATTAGAGTGTGTTGATGCTTCACTGGGCTAAAAGCAACAAGACAGTATGTCTGCAAAGAAATTACTACTTGCCTTTTGCTTTCTGATATATGGAAAATATCGGACGAGGATTGGAACAAGAGGAGTTAAATAACTGATAAATTTACTTTATATTGAAAAGGAATGGTTTACCAGGAACTTCAGAGCTTCCTCTAGTGTGTTTCAGTAATTTATTATTGTAATTTTGGAGACATAGTAGTTGCCCGGAAATATCCATCTTTATTTGCAGTCCAGTGCAGATTGGTTTGGGATTCCTCTTTCATCTTTATATCTCATAACTCACCACATGAAAATGTTTGGTCACAAACTGAAAATTGTCTTCATGAATCTCCAAGCAGAGCTAGACCAGAATCTCTGCTTCGTAATATCCTCCCAATGCATGAGCTAGTTTCCAAGACCTTTACAAATTTCTTCCTTTCACATTCAATAGTTAATGGAACAAAATATAGGTAACATTTCCTTGAATGCCTAGGTAAATTAGGAAATTAATTACCTAAAGTATTACCTATCTACTCCTGCAGCTCCAAAATCAAATTTCATGGCATCTATACAAAAGCCTCAGCACTTACCCCAAAGTCTCAGCCCCTATCCTTCTGTGATTTGGAAAGTTATCCTAAGTCAATAATATATGTTGTTCAGAAAAATTTGTTCACCAAACAATAAAATGCATTAGAATATTTTCAATATAGTGGCATCTTAAAACTGTAAAGATTCCTCTTCACCCTCAAAAAGGGGATCATCTATCAGTCTGAAGTGTGACAGGCTTTATTTCTACCACTCCAATTGTCATTTAATTTGGTCAAAAGTAGACTATTTATTTCTTTTAAAAAAAATCAAAATGTAAAGGGACATGGCTAGAAAAAATTATAGTACCTGTTTATGTGAATGTTGATTCCTTTAACAAATTCAACACTGCCTACAAATATTTTAACCTCAGTTTGATTAAATTGTTTCAAATCCCCATCTATTTTCAGATGTCCATTGAAGAAGGCAAGTTATAAATCATTCTGAGAGAAATCTAGATCATATGTAAGGGTCTATATCAAATTTTGCTGGTTGGGCATATCAATACTTTCTTTCCAAACTGCAGATGGATAACTGCTAATTAGTCAGAGTATGTTGTCCACCTGACAATTGACATAATTGAAGAGAGAACTTAAACTGGGGACTTTTTTAGCCACTTCATATTTACCTAAACTGTATATTGTAAAATGTTGAAATGGCGATGGCAGTATTAAACATACAGACTGAAGCCCTTTTAGAAACAATCATATTTTCTCTAACCATGCCCATTTGTCCCATGCTTCAATGTAACATTCGACTTTCAAATAATGGTCCTTCATTTCACATTTTGCATCAAGTGGTGTCATTTTTCTTTAAAATGCAGAGGCTGGAGACCAAAGTGGGATAGAGTAACAAGAGGGCATCAACCTCCAGTGAAAGCAATGCATACCTGATTGGTAAGATATACACACCCTGTCAGAACAAATCAGACACCTTTTTTTTTTGGTTTGTTTTTTGGCAGAGCGGTGCTGAATTCACATAGAACAGAGCCCATTTTCAGCTTCTATGTGTCTTAGTTTATTGTATTAAGAGATCCCATGAAAGGAGCTTATCATGATGCCTAATCTTGAGCCACATTGTGTAAGATACAGAATGCTAGAGACATTGCAAACATGTTTCATTGTTACATGAATGGAACAGGAGAAGGGACTGCTGCAGGAATGAGATTTCCTCCTAAAAGTAAGTTATGCTTGTTCGATTGAAAAAAAAGCTTTTAAAAAGCCTGAAGCACACATTGTTTCCCTCTCAATTTAATAACAGAATATCACAAAAGGAGCAGGATATCTGCCTTTCTTAGTCCATGCTTATTATCATTCAAGATAAAACTTAATCTTGAATTCAAACACATAATAATCCCATGTAAGTATTAAAAATATAATAAAAGAGGTGAGACAGGGACTTTTGAATGAACCTTGGCCTTTCCTCCCACTCTCTTTCCATCACTGTGTTCCTGAGGAAAGTTTAAAGAGAAATAGTACTCACACTGACTAGACTACACAGATCACTCCCCTCTCGAACACCTATGCCAAACGAACAGGGAAAGAATGAACCTCTCTGCTATTATAGAACCATCCTATTAAATGCAAGCTATAACTGCGACCTGATAAGCATTCCTAGGTCCTGTCCCAACCTGCAGATTACACTAGCACCACAATGCCCTGGTAACCCCAGTTGTTCTGTCTGATTGCATCTCATCCCCGGCACAATACTGAAGCAGTCTTATGCTGCCCCTTCACGTACAAGAAGAATCCAACACTATCTCCTTAATCCAACACTATCTGCCACAGTTATAAGCTGCAGATAACCTATAATGCTTTGCCATCTTGCAGGAAACATCATATATCCTGCTGGGATGTGACCAGAGGCATGTTTCAGGTGCATCGGGAGGCCTGGGCATGTGTCAGCCCTTCAAGGTCCTCCAGGCCAGGAAACCAAAACCAGGAATACTAATACTACCTTCATTGTAAGATTACAGTAACAGAACCTTGCAAGTCTGAAAGCGCTTCCCCTTTCCCCTGCCTTTACATTCCAGAGAACTAGGGAGGGTCAATTCTGAGATGCTTTCTCCACCCCCATTCCTGCTTTGGACTCAGATTTCTCTTATCAGACTGTTGTCTAGACTGCAGCTCTTCCTCCTGTCTCTCAAGGTTATTCTCACAGCCCATTATAGCATGGTTATGCTGCTCTGCTCACTAGCCAAGTTCTGCTACAGCCATTTCTCTCCCAGTGTTTGCCCACCCCTTTAACATTTTTTCCTGAGTTCTTTTCACACCCATCATCTCCCTGCTGTCCACTGGTTTCCAGCTAGGCTGAGGATAGGAAAGCGGAGAGTTTCAGTCTTTATTCAAGGGACAAGAGAAGGCATATTTGTGCACTGTGAAGTTGTGCAACTCTATATTTAAGTAACTCCAAAATGGCCATCAGTGGAGACCTTTACATTAAGATCCATCATCTCTGCTTTTCCTCATTGCAATGTCTTGAAAATAATGACAAATAATGACAAATACAGAAGCCAGGTAGTTGCACAATCATGGCAGGGTCTCTTCCTCTCCCTCTCTCCCTCCCTCCCTTTCTCCATTCTGGGGCTGTTCCTGCTCTGGGTCTTATTGTGTGTGTACCATCCAAATTAGAATGTATTTGAGGCTGCTCACTTGATTTGTTTCTTTATTTGATAGAGACATGGTTATGATTGGAGGATCTTCTCATAAGGTTCTGCATTTCACATTATTTTTAATTTGCAAGATCTCCAGGAGGATTTTTCCTGCTTACTGAAAAAAGTAGCTTATTTTAAGGAGGGATGTCAGCAAAGCCAGAAGAGAAAAACCAATCAGTGCCTATAACAACTGATGTACCCACAGATCAGAATAACAAAATTTGTCTGGGAACTGCAATAGATACAAAAGGAATCCCCATATTATCTCCTCATTGCTGTTTCATACAAATTGATAATCTGCTGAGAAAGTTTATATGGGATGGATGAGCCCATACAGATAAAGAGCAAGTTTTCTTTATCAAACGTGCAACTTATATATGAAGAAAGAACTTTACTTTCCTGGATTTTCAAGTATATCATTGTGTCTACTGTATATTATGACTTATGTTTCCTTATGGAATTCAAGAGATTTTTTTTTTCAAAAGTATTATAGATACAAATGGAAAGTTATTATTTGCCCCCCCCCCTTAATAACTTGGCAGAAGCTTGGTTCCCCTTTTAGTCAAGATTTAGTTATTTTTCCAACATTGAAGGCTGCTGTTTATACATTATTATATTAAAAAAGAGAATTGCAACAGACACAACAGAGGAAGGATACAGATCAGCAATAAGCAATATGGACAATGTTATTACAATATTACAATGCTATTATTTTACTCCAATAAGAGGAGGGAAGGATTTTAATTCAGTAGTGGGGAAGTGGCCATAGTTTTGGGAAACCATGTCGACCCCGTCTGTTAGCTGTTAAGTCTGGCTATTTGAAAAGTTGGGTTTCCTGTTCTGAACACAGTGATTAACCCCTTAAAGTAACCTGAACATCACTTGATAGGTGTGATGGGAGGGTCACATTGTGAAGCGGGGGGGGGGGGGCTTTTCCTAGTTCACTTCAAAATGTTCCCCTGCCACCATTGCTGTCCAGCTGTTAGTCAGTCTCAAAGCTGAGGATCAGTTCAGAGAACAGGTGATTATATGGAAGAGACTTATTGGAAAAATCTGACCTCTTTTGGTGCCCAAAGGAGAATGGCCTTTGAGGACAGGATCCAGGGATTGGAGATAAGAGGTGTGTCCATTCCTGCCTAAAGCAGCTAATAGGTCCAGAGCTAATCCTACTCCTTAGGGTCTCTTGACTGCACAATGCCAACCAAATGGTCAGTGTAGCATGTCAGGCTGCACCCACAGTACAGTACAACTCCTGCAGCTTCTTGCCTGCTGAAGGGAGAAACCAGGACTTTAACTCTGGGACAGCTAAGGATAACTTTGAGTTGTCTTGGGTATGGAATGAGGATCCAATGAAGGCATTGCCATTAGACATGAAAGAAAAATGAGATTTCTGAGCATGTTCATAGGATGCTGTCCCTGAATTCTGTATCTTATTACATCCTTCCATGTGAGCAGGAGAGGAAGACGACAATAGTAACCACAGGTTCAGTCCAGCTACTGTATATGGATTTTACTGCCAATGTATTTCTTATTACAATTCTATCCTGCCTTTCCCTCCTTGGTCTGCACAATGCACCCATTGATGTGAGAAAGAAAATGAATGAGATAATGGCTCACTTAAATTATGAGGCATTATTCTGAATCACATTTTGACGTAACATTTCTATGGCATGGAAGTGGATTCTCCATGTCCTATTTATAGCACAAAAAGATATAAATACACGTCCTGAAGTACTCAATGGTCTTGAGTAGTTCTTATTTTAGCAATTTATGGAATTAACCATGAAGATTAGCTAGGGATGATTATAATGAAATATGGTTACCGTTTATTGAAGTGCTTATGTAGAACTATCCCTGAACTCGTGGCCTATATGCTTTTCTTTCTTTTTTTTAGTTTTCTTTTCCACTTTTTTTATTTCTCATAATGCTATATGAAAAATACCCAGATTTGGTGTATCTGTGTGTTTTGTATCCAATTAATAAAATAAACTTAACTGAGAGAAATTATTAATTTGCCTTGTCTAGTTGCAATGACAAAAAAAGGGGAGGGGGAAGCCATAATAACCAATCAGGAGCAAGTATCATGCCCCAAAAGTTGTTTGGCCCAAAATGCATTATGAAAAATATCCTAACTAGTAAGTAATTTATATTTATATAAATTTATGTAAATATAATATAATCTACTGAGATTGCTCTGAATACTAACTCAGGTAATTCCCATACAAATGATATGAGACCACAGATATCAGTCTACGCCAGTGTGTCTGAACCTCAGCATGCTGGCTGGTAGGGGAATTCTGGGAGCTGAAGTCCACACAGCTTAAAGTTGATGATGTTGAAGAACACTGGTCTATGCCACTATTTCCATCTCTGGGAGTTTCTGGATGTGTAGACTTCAACTCCCAAAATTCCCAGTAATAGTCATGGGGATATCTGGAAGTTGAAATCCACATGTCTGGAAGTTACTGAGGTTGCCAAACTATCTAGACCAGTGTTTCTCAACCTAAGTAACTTTAAGACATGTGGACATCAACTTCCAGAATTTCCCAGCCAGCATGAGTTGAAATCCACACATCTTAAAGTTGCCAAGGTTGAGAAACACTGATCTAGACAATAATCCAAGATAGTGCAATGCATTATAAGCTTGGCACAAAAAATTGGAAATATCCACTTTTGTAAAATGAGTCATTTTTCTACCATTCCAAGAATGAAATTTCATCATCTCAATAATACAAATAATGTCCTAACCTAACACAAGTAAATCCCATAAAAATGAGGCTGAACATGAAAAACTTTATGGGTTGTGCCTATCCTTTAATATTTTAATCTTTAAATGGCAAGATAATAAATCAGGATGGGGTGCTTCCACTCCGAAGGAATTTCTATGGGATTTTATCATCCATCCATCCATCGAGTTATTGTGGACAATCCCAACAATCGATTAAGAAGTTCTCTGTTCGGGTTGCATCGTCGGGGGAGAGACTGATTGGGGTGTTAACTTTCTGGGCGGAGGGGGGGGGAGAAGGAAGCCGGGCCGCAAGAAGAACGCTTTGAGGCACCGAGGAGAGCGCAGAGATAGGACGGGTGACAACGTCACCTGTGCTGCTTCTCTGCAGGGCACACCGCCGCTCTTACTGAAGCAGACGCCCGCTTCAGGGCTCGGAGGCTGGCCTGAAGCAGGGCTCAGAGGCTGGCCCGAAGACCTGGCGGAGGAGGGAGGCGGACGGAAGACTTCTGGCCCGGGCAGCGCCCTACCAATGCAACCCAACCTCGCCGCGCGGGCTACAAGTGGGTGCCTCGCTCCGTCCACGTCCTCGTCCGCTCTAAGCGCTCCTCCTCTCACGCAGCGGCAGTCCCGACGCTTTCATAGCCTCTCGCTCCGGCAGTGTCTCCGCAGGCCTCTTCTGAAGACCGCGGAGGGCAACTTCAGCGCAAACTTCGCACCATTCCTGAAAGCCGAGTGGGGGTCTACCCCCCCCCCTTCCCCAGCGGAGTCAGTCCGAAGAAGCAAACAGCTGCCCCTTGTCCGTTTCTCTCTAATTTCCGGACAAGAAGACTTGCCTCCTTGTTTGTGGAGCGCTTAGGAAGCTCTATTTGGACCTCCTCCGAGTCTATCAGCCTTATAACGGAAGGAAAGAAGGAGGCAACTGGAACGATAGCAACAATATATTTCCTTCTCTCAGAGTCTCGAGAAAACCTTGACTTCAGGTTAATTACATCTCTGTTCTCTCCTTTCTTGCTTGAAAAGGCCTTTGACTTTCAGTCAGGTTTATACCGCGCTCGTCTGAAGTTGTTTCATCCAAGGAAAGGGAAAGAAGGGGGTGGTGGCTGGGGGAATGTTTCCATAGAAGAGAGAGGAGAAAAGGAGGGCTCACTGACACACATGTCCAAGATCTGCATATGCATACCCAGCATAGCATGTCTTTTTTTTTTAATCCCATTTTCTCCACCCATCCCTCATCACGTTTAGGCTTCAGCGGGTTAAATGGCATTTGGATGGTTGCCACTGACCAGAAATTGTAAGAAAATTACTGTTCTTCAGGATTCTATGGCATCCAGTTGAGATTTTCTGCTCAATAGAGTTTTGATTTGTGCTGAATACACTTGGAGAGGCCTGTCTTAGGACCAGAACATGCCTCCACGCAGCAAACACGCCGCTCACGCTATTGAGCTTTCTGCTTTAGGCTCGGAACAGCCATGAAGTAAGTGAAAAGGCACACCCTGCCCCCTGTTCCCTTTTCCTGGAGTGTTCGCAACCCCAATTCCAAAACAGTAAACATGCAGCAGCCGGTAAAAGGCTGAATCCTGGAAACTGCCTAGGAAAACATTTCCAACATTTTGTCTGCTCCAGAATTAAAAAGCCAAAGCCTACCCTGGTGCCCACAATGCTGTCTCTGACCAAACAATAGTTCCCCCTAATGTAAATTCCAATGAAACCAGGATCTTGCATCTCGTGTGTGTGTGTGTGTGTGTGTGTGTGTGCGCGCGCTCCATTCTATGGGCACGCTCACAGACACGAACACGCAATCTGTGCTCTTGATTCACAGACTGCCTGAAACTGGAATCATACATCCAGGAAATGCCAGTCCAGGAGGCAGCCTCGAAAAAAACCGGGTCCTCGCAGGGAGAGTGCACTCGAGATGGGAAAGCCAGCAAAAGAGAAACGGGGGGTGGGGGGGAATCGATGAGCAAAACTATCTGGAGATGGGAGCGTGCGCCCGGGGATCAAGGGCTGGACTGGCACTGCAGGCAAACAAGTAAAGGATCTGCCTGCATCCCTCCACCTTCCACCCCCAGGAATAAGTGTCACCACCTTATAGGTGAGGGCTGTCGCGGCAGCGGCAGAGGAGAAGTTAATCAGTCTTTCTTCCAGGCCCCCCTACAAATCGACCCTAAGGCACCCAACAGCCCAGTGCAGCTGCAGAAATGTGATCCGCTGCACACGCTCGGTTTATCCTTTCCTGCTCCGCGGTGCAATCGGTCCTCCGTCAAAGCCACTGGTCTCCAGCCCCGCGCTCGGCTCTCGCCAGCCACCTGCTGCTGGAGCTGCCGCCCGAGCACGCGTCCTACCTGGAAGAGCCTTAGGATGTTGGCGACCATAATGGAGACGGAGCTGGCCGAGGCGCCGATGACTCCCAGCACCTTCTCGGGCTTGACGAAGACGGGCGGCTCGCCGTTGGTGCAGCGCACGTCGGAGGTGTCCTTCTGGATGAGCGCCTGGACGAAGGTGAGCGACTGCTCCAGCGCGTAGGTGTCCCGGGAGCAGGTGTCCAAGATGCGGGCGCCCAGGGTGACGTTGGGCAGCAGCTCGGGGTCGCTGTTGATCTGGTCCAGGGCGTAGAGCATGGCCTCCAGCCGGTGGACGCCGTCCTGCTGCTGGATGTCCCCGCAAGGCGCGCCGCTGGGCCCCCGGGCGTGGACCGGGAAGAGGCCGCCCAGGGTGATGTCCCCCTCCAGGCGGATCGAGTGCGGCGCGTACATCTCCTGGCCCCGCGCCCCTGCCCAGCACAACCACTCCAGCAGCAGGCACCAGCAGGGCAACTTCGGCAAAGTCAGCTGCTGCACCCCGCGGAGCCCCGGCCCGAGCATGGTGCGCGGCGAGAGCGGAGAAGGCAGCTGAGCCGGCGGAGGAGGGCGCCAAGGAGCGGGCTGGGCTGGGCTGGGCTGGGCTGGGCTGGGCAGGGCAGGGCAGGGCAGGGCAGGGCAGGGCAGGGCAGGGCAGGGCAGGGCGGAGACAAGTGCCCGATCCGGCGGGGTCCCTCGGCGCCCCCCTGCGATCGGCGAGGATTCCCCCGGGGGCGGAGAGAGGCCGGGCGGGGAGGGGAGGCGAGTCCAGCCGGGCGCCCGCTGCCGTCGACGCGCTGCCCGCCCGCGCTCCCTTTCTTGCCGCAGCTCAGCACTGGGCGAAGGGGAGGCTTGGCTGTCGCTTTAAATGCTTGCTCGGCTCTTCTCCGCCTCCCGTTCTCGTGCTTTGCCCACCTCCTTCGCGCTCGCCCTCCTCTCCTCTCCTTTCCTCTCCTCTCCCCACCCCAACCTTGCCCGCCTGCCTGCCTGCTTCCCTGCCTCCCGCGCGTCATTACGCAGAGATGCGGGCCGAGGTAACCGCCGCCCGGCGGGGGAAGCCAAGGCGAGGCGCAGAAGCGGCGGAGGGAAGCTTCGGGGGCGCCTGACAGCAGGGGATGGACGGCGGCGCGCTCGCCAGAGGCTGCCAGGAACCCAGCGACCCTCTCCTGGCTCCATTCCCGGAGAGTCTTTGCGCGATTCTCCCTCTCATCCACCTGTTACCCGCTCCTAGATGTATCCGGGCCCGAAATTACGTTTGTGACATAATACATTATGCATTTTTAAAAAGTCAAGCCCGGAAATCACGTACCTTTGACAAATAATCTGGACAACATCATCTGATAAAGGAATGTGCGTCCTGTTGCTTCTGGACAGCCTCCCCCAACCGATTTGTCTCCATTTGGTGGAGAATCGATTCACAAAATGCAAGCCTACAGTGCACCGTCCCAAAATATAAGTCACCTGGGACAGAGGTCGATCCGAACCACTAATGTGCATTCCAATTACTAAATTGCTCTATTACATGTTTGCCAGTGAAATAATTATGATTTCATGGTGCCTGCCAGTCACAAAATCGAACTAAATGTTAAAATATTAAAAGAATCACATCTGATGTTGAACCATGAAGCTTAAACCATCTTTCATTAAAGGAACAGCATTATGAGAGTAAGAGGGAAATGCTACAAAGCAAATCACAAGGTACAAAAGGCTAAAATTTAATTTTGTTCCCAGCTCAAGGGATGCTCGCAAAGGATCCTGGGACTCCTATGGTATCCCTAATTATTAGGAAGTGCTGTTGAAAGAATACCTCTGGTGCAGAATTATTTTTGGAAATATGTTGGGCTGGAATCAAATTCTCTCTCAGGATCAGAATTCTTTGTCTGTAAGAAGACAAGGTATGGGCAACCTGTGGCTTTTGAGATGCTACTGAGCAATTCAGTGTGGCCAAATCTTTAACAATATCAGACTGGTTGCAGGCTTCTGATCATGGCCATACAGGCACGTTTGCTAGAAAAGTAATTATATGTCCACATCAGATGGTCAATAGACTGAACTTAAGGTGTGTTACTTCTGAGCAGGTCAGTGTTTCTCAACCTTGGCAACTTTAAGATGTGTTGCCTTCAACTCCCAGAATTCTGGCTGGCTAGGGAATTCTGGGAGTTGAAGTCCACACATCTTAAAAGTTGCCAAGGTTGAGAAACACTGGTCTAGGTTTTTATGTTATAGTATGTTAGAGAAGCTCTCAAGATGGTACTCAAATTCAATATGGCTCTTATGAATGCAGATGGTATAGCTGAAATTTTGGATCCTCAGGCTTGCTTAGCACAAGGCTATTTGGAACAACATTCTGGAGAGAAACCAGACAACAAGCATTTTTTTTTTCTGTTCCAGAAATAGCTCATTTATACAATGGGTTTCAGAGTCAACGTTCATATTTTTGGTATATAATTATCACTCCCTCACTATTTTGAGAAAACACTGCCTCTGTTCATGAGCAGAATTCCTCCAATTGTGTTGTCACCAGTCCCAACCAGTATGCTTTCAAGAGGCTTTTCTATCTTCTGTATACTGAAGATAAAAATATAAAAAATATAAAAGATATAAAAGCACACTTTCATATAAAGATGAACATTCTATAAGTTTGAATTTTACTTATAATATTTATCTTGGAAAACTCCATTATAAAAATTAAAAAGTCCTATAAATAAATTTGAAGATGACAAATATCATGTTTCCCAACTTTAAAATGTCTAGATCCTCAAACTCAACTAGCAGAAATTAGCTTTATCGATGTATAGGTTTGGACATCTTGATATGGAAGAGGATTTAGCTTCTTGTTCCCTATCTTAAGCCTGGCACTCAGATATCCAAGGCATAATGCAGATTAATAATGCAGGTGTAAAGGAAAGCCATTACACATACATGTTGAAGGGAATGGGAACCCTCATGTACATGTCTTCCAGTTGGGTGAAAGTTGCATATTTAGCAATGCACATAAAGGCTTTCCCACTGCAGATCTCCACCTCAAGATACAAACATCTGGGGAACTTCATTAGAGACACACAATATGTAGGTCTATGCTTTTGTGTAGGTTGTAATGTCCAGAAAGAGCTCCACAAAATGTCTAAGTCTAAGACAAGGGTGGGTAGCCTGAAACTCCAGGGCTATGCATGGTCTTCAGCCTAATTTCAGAAATCTCCTGCAAGTTATCAGTTTAGGTTTCTAAGAAACACAAGTTATCTCTTTGCTGGGCAGGGAGAAAGAGGGAGAGATAAGCATCTGTTCCCCTCCATCATCCTTTTACTCCCCAAACCATTAGAAAGAGTTTCAAGCTGACTCATGATCATCCGTAATGATTGCTTATATATTGATTGTCTAATTGGATTGTTGTATACCTCCCAGAGTCACTTTTTGTGAGATGGGCAGCCATATAAATTTGATTAATAAATAAAATAAATAAATCCTCACTGCTGATGTCAGCCTCGCAGGGTAAACCAGATAGGAATCACAACCAGATGAGCTAATTCTACTTTATTGTAAAGCTACATTGACAGAATCTTGCAAGTATGAAAGTACAATTCTCCTCCCCCACCCCTGTCTCTTTTACAGCCCAAGAAACTAGGGAGGGTCTCTAAATCTCTTGCCCTACTCGCTATCTTACTGCAGGCTATGCTGTCTCTTATCTGACCATTCCCTTGGCAGCGTCTCTTTGCCCAGTCTCCCAAAGTCTTTCTCATCATTACAGCTGATGACCTAGAAGCAACAGAACAAGGAGCAGAAGCCCCACCCTAATTTTCCTGCATGTGCTAGAATAAAACAACAGCTAAAAAAAAAAAAAAAGCCTCATGCTCAACACTTAAAGGAGGGAAATACAGTACATTTCTACACCCTGACCCCAATACCTTCATTTCATGTATTTCTCCGGCCACATTAAAGAAAGGAAGGTGAGTGAGATGGGCAATGGCTAAATTTGAAATATTAAAAAATATTATTAAAAAGCTAAAAAGGAGCTGCAAGTCTGTCCAGCCACCATTCCCTGTGAAGGATCTGCAAAAAAATAAAATAAAATGAAAGCCACCCAGAGTCACCCTCTGGGGAGATGGGCAGCACATAAAATTAATAATAAACAAACAAAGGTAGGAAAGCTGACAGCTTACAAGCTCCAGGGCATTTCAGAATATTATAGAAGAAAATGCCAACTTTATTGTACTAAATATGCCAGAGCTGGCCAGAAAAAACTCAACTCAGCTTTCCAACACTATTGACATTGTGGGATTAGGGAGATCTGGGACTACTTTCAAACTAGCACAGAATCTTTGAGTAGAGATACCCAGTAAAAGAAAAGGGTAAAGAAAGAAAAGTGTTGAAAAAGAGAAGAAATGAATGGTCTCGCCCACTTTGGGCTTTTATCCCATCAGCTATTTCCTTCAAACCCCCTCTGCATCAGAAAAGCTACTGGATCAGGCCAAACACCAAATTGATCCAGCGTTCTGTGTCTCATACTGGCCAACCAACAGCATTCAGGAAGCTCACAAATAGGACAGGAGATGACAGCCCCCACAATCATTTGAACTGGGAGGCCTTACAAATCCAAAAAATTAAATTAAATTACAAACTGCCAGAAAGAAACAATGTATTTATAAGCTCTATGTGACCCCCAGTATGTGGCCCTTAATGCATTACGCCCCCCCCCTCCCCCAGAATGCAACTCTCCACAAGAGCAACAAACATAGGCTGCCCAGGTCTGTCTGAGGATTATCCTTTGCTAAAAATGAACCAGTTCTGGGTTTACAGAAACAACTGAAACTGAGGTGAACACATTCTAGTTTCAGTCTAGGAGCATTCAGAACTTCTACTTCCATTCCTTCATGTTGATACATATGGCAATTTGCCCCTTGTAGGATTCCAGCACCTTTTTCAACACCAATGAACTCTACTTGAACTGTCAGCTATCTGTAAGGTCTTCTGTTTGACTCTCTCCCTCTGAGCTTATCTGCAACACCTGGTTGTCCCATTGCCACAATGGCTAGGTAACTGGGCAGAAATGGATAAGGTGGTCCTCCATAAATTCCCCACTTCCTCTCAAAGTGCTTCTGAATATTTTTTTTCCCATTTATATCACCTTGAATGCTCCTGTTGGGTTGGGCTCAAGTGCTTCAGTTTGAGGCAGACTAACCTTAGCAGGACCTTGGCTACTGTGCAGAGGAAGGGCCACCATTAACTCTTTCTTGTGCCTTTCCTTTACTCTGATTGTTGTAGTAGCACAGGCAGTATCACCCTTGCTTCATATGTCAAATGTTGCTTATGAGTTGAAATCCAGAAGGATCTTTCTTTTTTAAAAAAAATTGTATTTCTGAGCTTTCTCCTTCTCCCTTTACTTTTTTTTGGGGGGGGGCAGTTAATAACTATAGTTACAGTGTTTCATTAGTTTTCCTGTTACCTGAGATCTAGTTTGAAAGTTGAAAGGTCAAAAAGCCATTTGAAATAGAGGTAATTCCCAATTTAAGAACAAGTTCCTTTCCCAAGGTCTGTCCTTAAGTTGAATTTGTATGTAAGCCAGAACAGTATTATTGTATAATACTGTATAAGTAGTATTGTATATTTAACTCGAATCACTGTGTACTTAACTCGAATTTTGTTACAGTAGGCTCCATTCTTAACTATGGGTCATCTGTAACCCGGGCATTCTTAATCCAGGGACTACCTGTATTACAGCTGTGAGAAGGCAGGGAGAAGTGAGGGCCTCAAACGAACCATGTTTGCTAGGGGAGAGCGCTGTGCACCATGGGGCAGCCTTGGGGGGGACGGCAGGAGGGAGGAAATACTGTAGGCAGAAGGCACGTTCGCACCAGAGTGAAGAGAAACGGCAGGGGGCGGCTGTTGGGTCAAGTGGGTATTGGAATGTGTATTGCGCTGATTGGATTCGGAAAGTGGAATGTCTGCGGTTTTGCGGTTAATTAGCGGCACTCCGGGGTGGTAAAAACGGTGAGATTGTGAGCCAAGCCCTCTTAGGAGGGGGAGGACAGATAGGGGGTATAAAAAAACCTGTCAGACCTTGTTTCGGGGTTCCTCCATTGCTGCGGGAGGGACCCACCTTTGCAAACGTGCCCAATAAAAAAAACTTCTGTCTACTGGACAACCGAACCCGTGTCTGTCGTTTTCTGACACAGCTGTAGTAATAAGAAAGCATGTTTTGTTGTGTCTGCATATATGTGCATTTTGATGCTTTAACTTTGTTTACTCAAATTTAAATTTGTGATATCTTCTACATACTTGTGCATATATGCACTCATATAAAACTATATATATTCAAGAAGACCTGACCACAGGAAGGCATGTGACTGGTCATTGCTTTCCTGGAACAGAAACAAAGGGTGAAGTGGGGGCCCAGCAGCAGAACTATCCAGTGGAAGGACATGACAGCCTGCAATTTAGACTGAATATCCAGCAAGAAGTTCTCAGTGTTTCTCAGTCCAGACAGGAGTTTCTTAAACTGTTTTAAAGTCAAGCCAGCAGGAGCAGCTAAAAGTAGAAGTGTCCTCTGGCTACTAATGCTTTTCAGTAACTTATTAGCTATTTCCATGCCAGTATCCAAGAAAGGTGTTTAGCAGAGCAAGTGGCATTCTCAGCTCCTTTGGTGCCTTGCAGGAGTATCTTGTGTCTTTGCTTAGGGTTAGCCTTCAGAGCCCCTCCAAACTCAACCAAATTCTCAATCCTCTCTTATCCATGAGCTAGCAAGATGGGTTCCTCACCCTGAGAAGGCTACTGTCTCCCAGTACTTTAAAAGGGTTCTACCCTGTCGAAAATCCTGCTTTACTTCAGGGTTCAATTATTCATAGAATCCCCCTGTCCAAATATATTCTTCACCATGATAGAAAAGATTAAATAAAGGTCTGATGATAGTCCCTGAAGGTGTTGCATTTCTGTACCAGAAACTTTTGTTTCATAATGCCCCTAGAATAACATTAGCGGTTCTTTGATAATTAGGTTCGTTTCCTGTCACCCAACTTTTCATAGCCCTGCTGTGCTAGACGCATTATTTTCAGATAATGGGATTTAAAGTGGGATACAAAAAGATATACCAAATGTTAGCCTTTATTAGAAAAAAGAACAAGAACAGGAAACAACCAAGAATCAAGCTAAAGGAAGATAAAATAAGCCTACAGAAGTAGGTCTTGAATGGACCACAGCAGTGCTCTGTTTGTTCCACTTTGCTGCCAGCCTCTTTGAAAAGGGTCATATGAATAATTTCAATATATAAGGAGCTTCAGCAGTGCCATCCAAGAAATCAAACCAATCAATCTTCAAACAAATCAACCCAGAGTTCTGACTTGAGACACAAATGACCAGGCTCAAATTATCCTACTTCAGACACATTATGTGGAGACCTATCTCTCTGGAGAAGGCTCTAATGCTGGGAAAGGTGGAAGGAAAGAGAAGAAGAGGATGATCAGCAGCAAGGTGGATAGACTCAGTTACAGTAGCAACAAGAACACTGTTGAAAGATCTGAAAGACCAGGCTAGGGACAGATCATCACAAAGAAAATCTAGCTATGTGGTCACTAGGAGTCAACACCGACTTGATGGCACATAATTAATCAAACAGCAATCCTTGGGCAAAGTGATTATCTGCAAAGGGAAGATAAGAAGAGGTTTTGGAGTTTGTTTTTCTTTTTTGCCCAGAATCCTAAGATCTATTTTATTGTCCCTGAGAAATCCACCAACCAGTTTTAAAGGCAAAATAGGGACAAAAATAAATAATAAAAAGGGAAATATCTAAGCATTAAAAAAACTTCAACAATTGCTAGTTCTAGCTTGCATATGTGCAAGCTAGGACTTTGTGATCAGCATCACAAAGTTACAAGTTCACTCTCTCTCCTCCTTTCTGTCTCTCTGTCACACATACATATGCAAAGTCTAATTCTGGTGTCCTCCCAATCATTATTTCTAGCAACTTAAGCAAAGAAACCTTTTCGTTCTGACCATTGTTAAACAACTGAAGATTGTAAGCCCCTGCTGATTTACCACAAATTGCCAATAGATCTGCCCTGGCCTGTCAAATACCGCTATATAAGGTTATTTCTGTATTCAGAGATATCAAAGCTAAACGCCAGTGACTCATCTGTGCAGTGTCTTGCATTTAGAGCACTTTTCCTAAGCCAATATCCTCTAAATGTAATGGGATTACAACTCAGAATTTCTAGCCAGCCTAAATGGAAACAATCCCACCGTGAAAGCTACCATCTTGGTAAAGATTCATTGATTCCAATAAAATTCAAAGCAAATCTGGAACTTCCCAGAGCAAAAGGAACTGGAAAAAAAATGGAACAATTCTATAGATAGATGGATTCTATCCATTAGTAATTGTTACTTGATGGAAACCTCAACCAAAGAAGTGTAGAAGTTTCTCCTCAGAAGAAATATTCTAGAGAAAAACAAAAGATGTCTAATAACCCCAGTGAAATTGTCAGGTGAAGAAGGTGCAGGTGAAATACAGACAAGTTGATATTACTGTTAAAAGGATTTTCTCATCCAGTCAAAAATTACATGTAATTGTCTTATACAATTGTAACTGTGTAACATGTAATTGTCTTATCCCTGTCCTTCAAGTAAGTATCATAGTTATGTAAATAACATGCCTGACACCTGGTCCATGTCAAATGCCATGAATATTCTGTATGCGAATTTGTATATTAAAATGGAATGACATATTTTCTCTGTTCTTATGAATAAATTAGTACAACCTCTACAATCTGCTCACCTCCAAATGTGTGGGACTCACTTCATTGGTCATAGTGGCTATAAGGATGATGGGGTAGTGGCCCAATACTTCTCATATTAGATAGAAGAAAGCTGAGATAGAATTTATCAAAGTCCATTAAAATATATTTTGGGTCTATTTGGAGCCATCAACAATTCCTGTGTTTTTATTCATCATGTAGAAGGGGGATTAAGTGATGTATTAGATTAGCTACATACAATAAACTGGATTACAGCAGGACAGAATCTCTGAAATCAGACATTGTAATCTTTCTAAATTCAGCCAAATTTTATCCCATAACATTAAGATTTCATAGTAGAAGTAGGCTAGCAGATGTGGCTGATCAAATTATAAGTGGTTCTAGCTGATTAATTCATGATTGTATTTTCCAAACTGCCCAAAGGGATTTTGACATGTCTCCCATTAATTTGAAACACATATTTAGTAGAAAATTTGCATCCAGATATGCTTACAGAATTTTGGAAACCTGTGCTGGAGACAAAGAGTGGGCAGCAGGTGTTTATAATTAAGTATAATATCCTCTGTCAGCTTACTTCAACCTGGAGCCCTCCAGATGTGTTTGACACTATCCTTTATAATGTTGCCTGGGGATGATGTGGGTGGGAATCCAATATCTCTGAAAGGCATCAGGTTGGAGAAGATGTCCAAAGTTATTGACAGCTGTCAAAACCAGATGTTTTAAGAACAGAAAGATACCGGATGTAAACAGTAATACAGGGTTATGATTTAGTTATCCATCACTGTTAAGTAGGAATTTATAGGCATAAAAATATTCCTACTAGAAAATCATGGCTCAGGACTCAGATTCTGAATCTGAATCTGACCCTGAAGAAGCTGCTCCAGCTAAGCCTGTGGAATGTCAGCCTCAGGAGAGACAAAACCAGGAATCACATGAGGCTGATCAAACACAGGCACCACCTGAGCAGCTGGAGAACTGATGTAAGGCCTCCCAGCCCCTGCACCTGACAAGAGAGCAGGGAGCAGATTGTCTATGAGGCTCTTTGCCAAGCAAGGGAGTAAATATCTTGATTAGTGACAACTGGCTGCAGCCTGACTGAAGAGACAGCCTTGACCCATGTTCCCTTTGCTGGAAACAACCATCTGACCTCCAGTTCTTGCATGATGCTCATGTGTGGATTCTGCCTGTGAAATTCTGACCTTTGGACTAGTTGACAACCCTGACCCAGCTCTCTGAACTTTGGGCTGATTTTGGACTATTCTTCTGGACATTCCTGTTAAAAAGCAAATCTTTCAGGCAAGTGTTTGAGACTCTGTTGTGGTTTCCATGCTTTCACTGTTATCTCTTGACCTTGAGTAAACTGTGAGCTACCATAGCAACTGTGAGTTAGTATTTGATACCTGAAGCTGGACAGTTTGTTTCCAACCCAATTAACTCTCAGCTGACTGGGGAGTGAAAATTTGATAACAGCCACGCTGCAGTTACAACAAACAGCATGGAGCAACTTGCTGCTGAGAACACACAGCTGACTCAGCAGATTGCTTTACTCTTAGCCCAGCTGCAAGCATTGCAAGCTCAGCCAGTGCAAGCAGTAGCAGCAGCACATACACCCCTGCAGAAAATATTGATGGGATGCTATCTCAATTTCCTGCCTTCTGGGCAGAATGCAATCTGTATATGAGCTTGCAAGAGGAAGATTTTCCAACAGACAGGCATTGAGTTGGCTTTATAATCAGCATTATATCTGGAAATGCTGCTAGGTGGGCCATGCTGTTAACACAACATAGCCCCCTGCTGGATGGTTTTGCTGGATTTAGTCAACAGATCCAAGCCATGTATTCTGACCCTGTGAAAACTCAGACAATGAATCACCAAATTTGAGAACTGAAACAAGGGCACACCTCAGTGGCTAAATATGTAAGTGCTTTCAGGCTAATCTCCCAAGATCTGGCCTGGAGTGAAGCCACACTTATTGGCCAGTTTCAGGAGAGGTTGGCAGATGAAATTCTGGATGAGCTAGTAAGAACTGAATGTCCAGGCACAATGCAGGAATTAGTTCAGCTATGCGTCAGAATAGATGGGTATTTACAACAGCAAAAGCCTAAAGCCTGTGCTAACAAGCCTGTTGTTAAGCCTACAGCACCCATGCCAAGTCTGGAGAAAACCTCTACAGAAGAACCCATGCAGACTGGGGGTACATGTCCTTATCTGACAGATGCTGAAAAGATATGGAGGTGTAGAGAAGGGCTGTATTTGTACTTTGGGGCCAGGGACATATAGCAGCCATGTGCCCTGCCAAGAAATCTCATTCAGCCCTCTTGGGAAATGGAACCCTCCCAGTTTAGGTGGGCTACCAAACTGGGGGCAAGTTCTGGCAACACAAGCCCAAACCCTGTGAACCTGCATCCAAGCACCTACTGGTTTCTGTTTTGCTGAAGCTACTGGGGAAGCCTGCCTTAGAAACCCAGGCCATGTTTGACTCAGGGGCTACTGCTAATTTTATGGACCTTAAAGTTGCCAAGGTCTAGGGAATTCCCAAACATCCAGTTAAACCACCCCTGACTATGCAGACCATTGATGGCCACACTTTTATTTAGGTCTTTTATTCCTCAGTTTGCTGAAGTCACAGTGCCATTGACCAACCTTCTCTAGAAGAAGGTTCCCTTTAAATGGGATGAGAGGGCTCAGAAGGCTTTCAAAGCCTTGAGGTCTGCATTTGCCTCTCAGCCTATCCTTTATCACCCAGATCCATCAAGGCCTTTTGTTGTAGACTGATGCCTCTGATGTAGCCTTGGGAGTGATGCTACTCCAGTAGACTGACACTCCTCCAGTCTATTCCCCTGTGAGTATTACTCATGGAAACTGAACATGGCAAGAAAAACTACACCATCTGGAATAAGGAGCTGCTAGCAATTAAAGACCCCTTTGAACCCTGGCAACATCTACTAGAAGGGGCCAAACACCTAGTGGAAGTCAGTACTGATCACCAGAATCTTGAACATCTTCAGGCAACCAGGAAGCTGAACCAAAGACAGATCTGGTAGTCACTGTTTTTCTCCTGCTTTAATTTTAAAATTACTTACATCCCCAGCAGCTATAATAAAAGGGCTGATGCCCTTTCCAGGAAACCAGAATATGAATTTTCAACAATGACTCCCAGCCTGCCACTGTCATATTTCTAGAAAAGTTTGCTGCTACCACTGTTCCAGTAGATCTGCTTCAGGAACAAGAATAGCAACACCTAGACTGTTATGCCCAGGCCTGTCAGAGGGAAATTGAGGCCACACCTAACAACCCTCCACAACTTTGGACATTGGATCAGAACCTTTTACTTTTTCAAGGTCACTATTATGTTCCTGCTGGACCCCTGTGGGGTACCGTCCTGAAACTCTGCCATGATAGCCCACTGGCAAGACATTTTGGTCTTTTCAAGACTTTACACTTGGTGGGTACAGATTTCTGATGGCTGCATCTCTGGACAGAGGTGGAGCAATATGTTACTTCCTGCCCAGTTTGCTGTCAATCCAAGGATGTTCCAGGAAAGCCAGCTGGAGAACACCTACCATTGCCAAACCAGGAAGTCCCTGGCAAGCTATGTTTCTCAACTTCATCATGGAACTATTTCTGTGAAAAGGAGAAACCAACATATTCGTGAAAGTGGACATTCTCACCAAAATGGCTTATTTCATTCCATTTACAGGCTTACCCATAGCAAAGGAGACAGCAAGTCTCTTCTTAAATAACATTTTATGCCTACATGAGCACGTGATTTTGGATCAGGGTCCACAATTCACTGTGCAGTTTTGGCAGGTGCTCTTTGACAGGTTGGGGTCAAGAGTACCTGTCCTCCACTCATCATCCCCAGCCAGATGGGCAAACTGAATGGGTGAATGCTATCCTCAGGCAATACCTCTGGTGTTATGTCAACTATCACCAACACAACTGGGTCAAGCTTCTGGCTTCAGCAGAGTTTGCCTACAACAATGCACAACACACCTCTACAAAGATATTTCCATTCCTGGCTAATTATGTTTCCATCCTTGGTTCTTTCCTTTGGATTCCCCTAATTCATCCATCCAGCCACAGATCATTTTTTTACAGGAGCTGAAGGCAATCCACCAAGTTCTTTAAGACCAGGTACAGAAGGCAAAGGAGTTCTATAAATACTTTGCCAATCAACATAGTCAACCTAAGATGACCAGATCAACTGGAGACTTTGTGTGAATTTCTATCCATCATCTGGCTACCCAGTGTCCATCTAAAAAACTAGACCACTGGTTCCTTGGTCCTTTTCCTATTGAAGTTGTGATTAACCCAGTGGCTCATGTCAAACTACCTGCATCAAAGTGCACCCATTTTTTCATAGATTATTGTTGGTTCTCAGTGCTCCAGCAAGCACTTGTTTATTTTATTTATGTATTCATGTATGTTTGCATTTATGTATTGTTCCACATTCCATTTCCACCACCTGTCATGGTAGATGGTGAGCCTGAGTATGAGGTGGCACATATATTAGACTCCTGTTGGTACTGATGCTGATTATAGTATTTGGTGGATTGGAAGGGATATGGCCCAGAGGAACAGTCCTAGGTGGATGGATCTCAAGTGCATGCACCGCACCTAGTAAGTCAATCCCATTGACAATACCTCCAGAAGCCTAAACCTCCAATTGAGGCTGGAAGGAATTCTGGGGAGGGTGATAGTGTCATGACTCAGATTCTGAATCTGACCCTAAAGAAGCTGCTCCAGCTGAGCCTGTGGACTGTCAGCCTCAGAGACAAAGCCAGGAATCACATGAGGCTGATCAAACACAGGCATCACCTGAGCATCTGGAGAAGTCAGCTGAGGATGTAGTAAGGCCACCCAGCCCCTGCACCCAATGAGTAGAGAAGAGAGCAGAGCAGAGACAGTCTATGAGGCTCCTTCCCAAGCAAGGGAGTAAATCTCTTGATTAGTGACAGCTGGCTGCAATCTTATTTAAGAGGAAAATAAAAAAAATAATAAAAGATCAGGGGAAAAAAATAATAAAAAGACCAATTTTCTTCACTCCAGCATCTTCTAGGAGCTCAGATACAGGTAAGGAGATACCTTCTGCCCCCTGAATGTGAGAAGAGGTTTTTTTCCTACATGCACTAGAGAGGCAGGGCTTTGAGAAAGAGTCTGGGTTTCCCATCCAGCTTGCCAGATGTGTACACATGCATATGAATCCCATCCTCTTCAGATGTCTATTCCATTTGGTACTATATGCCCATTAACTGGATGAACTTTCATGCAGCAAAACTATTCAGTGACCTGAGCTGAACAATCAGATCTGATTAGATGCTGGATAGGTTTTCTGAGCAGGTATAGAAAGCCGCCTTCTCTGAAATCAGACTTTCCAATTAAATCAAGCGATACATTTGAATAGACAATTCTAATACATTTGATATGGGTGTTCCTGCCCATTTTTTGATTGAATCAATTCAGTGAGTTAGAACAAATCTGATTTGCCCAGGCCTAATACAGTACATGTCTTATACGTGTATCACCCAACTGAAATTTAATGCTTGGGTATGCCTACTCATGGGACACCCACCCATATAAATGAACTAGGCAGCCATCTAGGATGCCAAATTTTGAGAAAATCAATTCATATATATTCATATCCATTCATATATATATATGAATGTATATCTATTATGATTGCACAGTTCACCAAGGGTGTCTGTTTCTGACAAATAGTCTAGGGCAACCACTGTATTTACTCAGAACGGCCAGATAGCTTCACCAGGAGCCAAACAATGGGAAAGAATTCATGACTATTGTAGAGGCTGTGAAGACAGAGGCTATCAAAATAAACATTGAAGGATGAGAAAAGGAATCTATCTGACTCTCAGGGAGAAACAACTGTTTCCTGTACCAATAATAAAAAGCTGAAGGTTACTTTGAAAAGTTGAAGAGCTCAAGAAAATGAGTAGAAATTCCTGCTATTTTACTACGGTCCTCAAATATACAAGAAGTGGGGATTTTGGACGGATGGACAGACAGGATAGAAATAGGGCTTTCATTTTTCAAAATGTAGGGCAGGTGCTGTGAAGAAGGAAGAGCCCCATTTTAAAGTCTCTAGACTGTAATGATGGTATAAGTCGAGGTTTTTAAGTATCCTTGCTCAGTCTGGTATGTCTAAAATGTATTAGAAAGACATCTCCCAGCATTCTCAGCCACCATTTATTTCTTTATTTAAACATTTATATAGCCACCCATCTTATACTGAACTCTGGGCAGCTCCCAACCAACAGTTAAAACAGTATTGTACAATTAATGTATACACATATCTCTTAAAACCATAAATAGTAAACCAGAACAACCTGGCACCATAAGAATCAGGGACTCCACCACAAAAACTCTCATCAATCTCACCCTATCCCGGTGCTTGGGGGAAAAGCCAGGTCTTAAGTGCTTTTTGGAACACTAGGAGGGTGGGGGCTGCCAAACTTGAGGGGGAAGGATGTTCCTTAGGGCAGAGGCTGCCATGAAAAAGGCACACTTCCTAGATCCCATAAGATGGCAGTGTTTATAGGAAGAAACTAGGGGCGTACCCACCTGAGCTAATCAGGTAGGACAGGTAGAGTCCTTTCCTTAGGGAGAGGGGGTGCCACAGATAACCTGGCTCTGTGCCATATAGGGCTTGCCCTGTCCAATTTAGTAGAACACTGTTACCTTGTGTGCACATACATGACTTAGTGAAATAGTACTAAAGTCCAGAATTTAGATCAGCCTTTCCTGACTCAGTGCCCTCCAGATAGGTTAGATGTTAACTTCCATAATTTCAGCCAAAGGTCATGCTGTCTGGGGCTCACATGGGTTGGGTTGCAGTTCATCACATTCAGGCCACTTTGAACTGGAGAAGCTCATCTAGATGTTTTGAGCTGTACACAATAAAAAATTCATAGCATAATGTAAGACCATTTTTTCTACACTAATGGATGAAGTACAAGCTATTTATTGGATGAAGGTAGTAGTAGGTCTTTGCCAGAACTCCTATTTATTTGTCACCAAATAAATGAAATATTATCTGAAGGCAGGGGGAAATATTGTGATCCTTAAACCACAAGGTTTTGCAGTTCTATCTAAAAGGGAAGAAACGTTTAGCAGCCCATGGTGTTAGAACAATGAATGAGGTGTCTCCAAACAAGCTAAGCAGATGTTTTCTTTGTGGCTCAATGTAGCATTATACAATGTCAGTGCTCAATATCTATTGAATTAATACAGAACAAGGGAGTTGGTGGTTTGTAATATTTTATGTTGTATTTAAAGTTTTGCAATAAGTTCAGAAAACCATGAAAAAGTATATGTCTCTCTGTATGTGATACTGTTCTTGTGAACAGGATAAGTTGCCAAGTTTTGCCTTCGAAGCAAAGAAATTTTAAAAACTCAGCGTGTTTATAGTCAACCCAAATAGAATAAGATAGTAAGGAATAAGTGGGTGTTAATGGAGAAATATATGCAGAGTGATGTGGGAACAAGAATAGTCAAAGAGCCTGGAAACTTTCAAATGCAGACCTGAAATTTCAGAAATCCTAGAATATGAGAAAAAAAAAATCTCTGTTCATATACACCCCATTAAGTAAGAGCAATGCACTATTTCTTTTTTCCTTTCTCATCTGTCTTTCAGAATTGTACCATGCATTAAGTCTCTCTTGTTGCCTTCTTTACTCAACAGATCTGAGCAGGATACTTTTAAAAAGAAAAAAAGAGGTGCCACTTTTTCTCATTGTTGATCTCATTCCACCCCCTCACCTGTAGAAGTTAGAGGGAATAGCCTTGAGGGATAGAAGAATGAGTCACTACCAAGACAATGGTCAGATAAAAGAGGACTGAGTTGGGGGAAGGAATGTAATTTGAGAAAATGTCTCAGACAAGCCCCTTCCTAGTTCTCATGAAGATAAAAGGGGGGGGGGGCATTCAGACTTGCAAGATTCTGTTACTACAGCTTTACAATAAAAGTAGTACTGACCTACATGACATTAGATTCCTAACCTGATCTACCTTGAAGGGCTGTCACCACCCCACATGAAGGCATGGCTTTTTTTTCAGGAAATGTATTTATATTTCACATTTGTCACCATCCATCTCACTGGAAGTGACTCTGGGTAATTTACAGTAAAAGAATAAATATTAATTAAAATACAATAACAGTATATTATTCTTACAAATAACAAATATCTTCCAAGATATTGATGGTGAACTAAAAATTATTAGGCTCGGGGGAGTTTCAAGGCACCAGGTTATATCTCTTCACCAGTTTCAAGGCACCAGGTTATATCTCTTCTCGCCCCACACGAGTTGGCAGAGCCAGGTCTTCAGTTCTTCCCAGAAAGCTGGGAGGGTGGTGCCCACCTCATCTCTGGGGGGAGAATATTTCATATGATGGGGGCAATGACAGAGAAGGCTGTGCGCCTGGACCCTGTGAGTCAATATTCTTTCATTGACAGGGTCCACAACGTACCCTCTCTGCCTGACTGGATGGGATGAGTCAATGTGATAGGGGTGAGATGGTCCCTCAGGTAACCTGGACCCATGCCATATAGGGCTTTAAAGGGTTAGGGTTTAACCCTAACCAACACCTTGAACTGGACCCAGAAGCAAACTAGCATCTATGTGTCATCCTTGGGGCACCCAAAATTGCTCACAGAGCTGCATTTTGAACCAGCTGTAGCTTATGGATACTCTTCAAGGGTAGCCCCATGTAGAGCGCATTGACGACCAGGGTGTGAGTGACTGACTGGAGGGCCTTGTGATCCAGGAATGGGCGTAACTGGTGCACAACATTAAGTTGAGTAAAGGCTAATGATGATGATGTGTCAACTTTTACTTGGACTTCCAGACCCAGAGATTTATATGCTTTACAAAATTCAGCACTTACAAGTTACTAGACCAAGGCTTGAATAAACATGAAGAGAGTCTTTTCCTATTTTTTATTTTTAATGGCCTCCAAGAGGTATGGAGGTGAAATGGTGACATGATCAGAAGTGGGCAGTGGTAGATTTTGGGGATATAGGGAAAGTTAGCAAAATAAATTTGTTAAACCTACCAGAGACTTCATGAATCTCTTTTATTTACAGAAAAATAATGAAAAATAACCCCAAAAACTGGGATTCCTGGGGAGTGGCATCTGTAGGAAGGCAAAAGTTGAGGTGACCACACCATTGAAGCCCATCCCTTTTTAATGTGCTTTGTAAATACATTGAAATAAAAGGGGTGGGGTTCAATTATGCAGCTGTGGCCATCATCTTGACTTTTTAACTCTCCCTGCAGATGTGCCTAGTGCTAGGGGCTGCATGAAATTTATGAACCATGGATTGCCTAGAGGATACCTATTGTATAGATTTATGATTAGTGATCATTATGGTCTTAATTTAATAGGGCACCTCTAAAAGGACCACTGAATGAAATTTGGTAGAGAAAATATGGCTATTTTAGAGCTAATTCCTATTCCTGAAAGCAGTTTTCCACAGCCCTGTTTAAATATGTCATGTTTCCTTATGAACAGCTTGTGCAGACTTCACAATGTATATTTATTTTTCAAAATACATTTACAGCCTTCTGTTACCCCATTACAATTCATGTGACTTTCAAATTCACATCAATACATGTGCTATCACCTTGAATGCTATCCAGGCCCTTAGAAGGGAAGAATCAATCAATTATGAAAAAGTAAGAGACTATAAAACAATTCCTTTGAGACATATTAGATGAGCACTTGGACAAAATCATCAAGCACATTGGAATCCAAAATGGGTGATTTCTTCTCCATGCCATCCAACTCATCCCAGGAATCTTTCATTATATTACATACAGCTGAATAAAAGTTGAAGAAGTGAAGACTTGTACAGTATAGTTTCTCACTCTTTTTATCTGATTTGCCATTTCTTTTCTCCAGTTCACCATTTCTATCTACTCAGTCAGAATATTCTGATTAAACCTAGTAGGGAAGGCACCCTTTGAGTCCTATCCTTGAGGGACGGCCATCATCCAGGACTGCAAGTATGGGCCTTTTCTGTAGTTTCAACCTTTCCTTTGGTATAGTGCTCCATCAAGGTCAGGTTAGCACCAACCCTGTGAGCCTTCAGGAAAGCCGTTTGGGATTGATGCCATTGATAGACACATGGGGGAGAAAAGAAGGAAGCAAAAGTTAGCCTGGAAGCATTTAATACTGCCTCCGTAGGAAGCAGCTGAGGAAGGAACTCTGGAACAAAGATGGTCAGACTCTATATACCTATCTAAATGTTTAAATTTTGTACAATTTAACCATAACTGTTTAATTGTCTGCTAGGAATGGGAGGAGGGATTGCAACCATTAATGTTTTGTTTACTGCTTATCAGTACAGTGATACCTCGGGATACGAACGCCTCTGCTTGCGAATTTTTCGGGTTACGACCAGCTCTGGCCCCAAAATTTTACCTCGGTTTGCGAACTCCGCCTCGGGGTACGAGCCATTTTCCGCCCGTGCCACGTGGTCCGCGGCCATTTTCCGCCCGTGCCACGTGGTCCGCGGCCATTTTTCCGCCCGTGCCACGTGGTCCGCAGCTGTTTTTCCGGCCCTGCCGCGTGGTCCGCGGCCGTTTTCGCGCCGCGCCGGGCCGTTTTCGCGCCGGGCCGCGCCGGGCCGTTTTCGTGCCGCGCCGGGCCGTTTTCACGCCGTGCCGGGCTGTTTTCACGCCGCGCCGCGCTGCACCCGGCCATTTTCGCACCGCACCACGCCGCGCCCGGCCGCTTTCCGTGTGGTCCGTGGACGCCAGAACGGATTAACGGTAATTACATTGAACCTTATGGGAAATTGCCTCGGGTTGCGACCAAATTCGGGCGGAGGGCGGAACGGATTAACCGGATTTACATTGAACCCTATGGGGAAATTTGCCTCGGGGTGCGACCAAATTCAGAGGGCGGAACGGATTAACCGGATTTACATTGAACCCTATGGGGAAATTTCCTTCGGGTTAGGACCAACTCGGGATACGCCCAGAGTCACGGAACGGATTAAGTTCGTATCCCGAGGTACCACTGTATACTGATATTTCATTTCCTAGGCCTGTTTTTGCTCCAATCCTATTATCAAAAGAGAACTGTGTTTTTATTAAACAAAGTGACTAGATCTACTAAGCTGGGCTCTCTTCAAACTGTATTATACAGAAACAATTCTCAGACAGTTTCTTGGAATCACAGATTATAGTATAGACACTGGTTGTGGGAAGGAAAATGGGAGACCAACATTAAGAGCAGGCATATGAACATTTCATAAGAGGAAATGAATTTTTCTGCAAAGGTTCTAATGCTGTGGAGGTGTCCTAAAAAGGTTAAGTACTTTAAATAGTCATACTTACTCTCTGGATTGCATTTTCAAAATTCACTTGAGGCCAAAAGGGTTCATTCAACAAGTACTTGTACTGCTGCAATTGTTTGAAGGACTGCATACCTCCAAAACTAGCTTCTGAATCATCTTCAAGCTTTGCCTAAAAAATTAAGTCATGAATGCAGATTTATGTGACTAATGCTTACTTATGCAAGGGGCAAATGGGAAAAAGGTATCAAAAGGGAGACTATTCAGTAGAAAAAGAACTACCTGCACCAACAATTTATTTTCGGATATATAATTTGAGGAGGCCCTACAGTGACCATGCCAAAACACCCTTGCCTGGTGACCCTTGAAGTTTTATTTAGCAGTCAAGGCATCTGTTAGAAATGAATCATAATCATCTCTGCTTTTTTAATCTACAAAGTGGTTAGTCATTTTGGAGGTGTCAAAAATACCTGAAAATAAATACCATTGTGGTGTGTTTCACACAAAACATACATTCATATATATATATATATATATATATATATATATATATGAACAAAACAAAAAAACTTCACATACAGGAATTAGAAGATGACACCAAAGCATCTTAAGAGAAGCTGCCCTCACTCTCCGAAGTAATGTATACAGATGAACTTGGTTGAAATGTGAAAGCATCTTGAGATGGTTGGCATACTCTTAACTAGGTATTGCTTCTCACAGATCAGGAAAAAGAATAGTAATCATATCTCAGTTGCCATCTAACCGTACCCATCCTCTCAAGATACATTTATTTACTGTTACACCTGTTCTTCCTATCTGGTGACTGAAGGCTCTTAAAATCACTACAGGGCAGGATGAAAACCAAGGCAAAACAAGACTTCTCAGGAAGTTGGTTCTGTTCGCTCTCCTCCATTCCACATGTGAAGGGTGTATTGAGTATCAGAAATCATCATGTTAGCATGATACAGCATCTTTGGTTTACAGCTCTTAATGGAAAGATGCTCAATATGCCTCTGGGCTTTCCCGACATGAAGTGGGGTTACAGCTGATTTTCAGTGGCCTGACCTGGCCTTTAGGATGGGGATTCCTGACTGCTGAAATAAGCTTTTGGTCTGATCTATCTGGATTCTTCTTATGATCAGTACGGAAGGAGTATGATATTTAGACTGGATCGTTACCTTTTAAAAGGGAGTATGTTGAATACATTAGAAATAAAAATAACATCGGATGCCACACTTATTACCAAACCAGATGCTGAGACATACTAATCTTTATTAATTATGTATTATATATCCACCACACTTGCACATCCTGTACAATTATTTTTTAAGCAGCTTGTAGTGGTCTGTGTTTTAGGCACAGTTCTGGCTCACAAACCCACGATAGGCATAGAACAGAGAAAATAACATCTAAAAGTAAATAACACATACCAGTGGATAATCTACCATTTATCTCCTTCACCAATATTGTTAAGAATTTCTTTTTAGAACATTGTGGTGAATCTTGCCATCTTCAAGCTTTAAAAGCAACATATCCTTTTATATGCAATCTTTGTTCTGTCTGTACAAAAATGAAAGGAATTATCTATTCCATTAATGTGTAGAGAACACAGGGAGAAAAAAAGCTTCATTAAAATCTTTGAGATAGATTTCCAATTGTCATAATGGAAATTAATTATTTTTATAATGGATGTATATAATTGTATAGAGATTACATCGGGAATGAATGAGCCTTTATAATTAAAGTTCTAAAAAGTTTCATTTGTAAGCCATTATATCCCAGGCTTCTAAGCTGGAAACAAAGTTCATGTTAGGGTGAAACTGCAAATACAAATTCTTAGCCAGGGAATTCCTCTGAATAAAAGTTTGGGAAGTCAGATTTATAATCTATGTGCTGCACTATGTTTCATCATATATAATAGAATCACAAGAGTCTAAGAACCAAAGGGGGGAAAAAGCCATGCTCAGGTCAGTATTTGGTTCCCCCTTGAAAAAAAATGTTTATCAATGTGGTCAATTTGGTGTAGGCATGTTTTAACATATGTCAAAATTGTGTTACAAGGACTTAATAAGATTAGATACCAATTTAAAAATAGATCTGCCTACCTGCAGTTAATTTTTTTTCTGGCTGGGGAATTCTGGGAGTTGAAGTCCACATATCTTAAAGTTGCCAAGGCTGAAAAACACTGCACTAGATTGCTCACTCTATACTTCAGGCATGTTTGATCCTGTTAAGATCATAATCTTCTATTCCATAAACGATTGACACATTTCCCCCCATCACAATTGCCTACAGTAGGAAATATTTGTTATGACAAATTATTCTCTAATAGACAACACTCTGTTTGAGGGATGAAGAACTTGGCTTTTGAACCCTGGAGACATCCCAAACTGCAGTTTTACTCATAGTTCTAGTTCACATTAAGGTGACACCTTCTCATAACAACTTGCTTTTTTGTTGGATTCTTGGTGGGAGTGAGTGGGGAACTGAACAAGATGGAAGCAATAATCAGGGCTACCTCAATCAGTAAGTGAAAAGAAATGTCTCACTTAGATTTGTTAACTAAGAGTTGTTGGGACATTCCAATGGCAGAAATGATGTGTCTGAGTGTTTCTCCTGCCACTCCCAGCTTTCTTCTGTCCTGGAGGTACTGTGTTGTATGTCAGTCAGCTTGCTCCATGTCCTCTAAACCAGAAGATATTGCAAAAGTTGTTAACAAATTGCACTATAACACAGTACACTTTGTAAGCAACTTTTGCAATACCTTTGGTTTAGAGATTTAGAAGAAACCAATTAAAAATATGAGGATTAAACATTTTAAATTTTAATTACACTTTGTAATGTAAATGAGATGAAAAGTAAATTTGTCCTGGCTTACACTATAACTTTTGGGAGGGCAGCCCCAGGACACTAGTCAAAAGCCAGGGATGGTCCTTGGCCCAGAAAATGTTGCATTCCTTCTTCTAATGCTTTAGAATTTGGTCTCCCTTACTCTAAATGACCTGGCTAAGGATTAGGTCCTGCTTTCATGAAATTAAGCTTAATGTTAGTCTAGTCAGCTAGTGGGCATTGGAATGCATTATGTTTCCATTTTGTTATTTTTCTGGGGGAAAAAATAGATGGATGAACAACATATTGATAAACTGGGACTATAAAGAATAAGAATCACCAATCCCATGGTGGGGAGCCAAAGCTTCTTTAATAAATAATGGGCTTTTCCATTTTCAAACAACAAATGTTGAAAGCTGGGATTTTCAAGAAGCGGGTGTTGGAGGTTATTTGAATATTGTGAGCTTATGTGCATGAGTGTAAGTATGTTTTAACATATGTTGAATTTTTTTTTACAAGGGCTTAATAAGATCAGATACCAATTTAAAAATAGATCTGCCTGTCTGCACTTAACTTAAAAATAGCTTTACTGTTTGGGCTCATCTTCCTTCAAGGCAAGTGATTTTGAAAGGTCTTACCAAGCAGGGCACATTAAGTCTGGTGTTCCTGCTGCTCTTGATGGGAAGATTTGTTAATAATTACACTGTGTTGTGGTTGTTCTGCTGTAGAATTCATTCAGAGAGGATTTCCCTCAAGATCCTCTTCATACCACCTCAGTTGCCTTTTTGATTTTTCATCTGGTATATCTTAATATATAGAATTTACTCTGGTTTTGAAAATCATTGCAGATCATTTTTTATCCATTTAATTCTCTTCATTGGCTTAATGAAGTATTCCAAAGTGAGGAGAATTGCAGAGTCAAATTACAGGCTTATTGCAGAAAAAGAAAGGAAGGGAACAGGTGGAAACCCTCAAGTACAGACAGGATGGAGATTATGAGCTTCAAAAAAATTACTAGTTTATCACCTATAATGCAAAAACCTCAATATTTGAGGGTTGACTATGTTTTGCCTGTACCAGCCTTTTATTTTGAAAAGTGCTTTCAAATAAATCATGTCAGAGTAAATGGAATAGAAATGAAATAGAAAAGAGAGTGATCTGGAGGCTTTTCTTTGCAAAGGGACTCTTGAAAATATTGGAATCAAAATGATCTCTGCAGTAGATGAAGACATTATATTCAAAAAGGCACCTCCCTGCATCCTCCCATCAACTTCTATTGTACTCTTATTTACAGTTCAAAAGAAGCTCAAAGAGGATATTTGGAGACTGATGAGGCTTGGAAAAATCTTGGGCAATTCCCGTTTGCACTTCTTAGTCTTTGCAGTGCACACACAGTTGACCGGTGGAAGATGATCAAGTCATACCTGGTGCCTTTCCTCTGTGCTACAGATATAATCCTGATTTGATCTCCTGCAATTAATTTTGAGTAAGAGAGAAAAAGACAGTGCTATTACCTACAATTTTAAAATAATGGAAAACATCCAGCCACTGCATGAAGGTGGGAGGCTAAGGACTCATTTACTCTGAGATATATTTACCAAAAATGGATATTGCGAACACAGCATATTACAGGTGCTTTGCTTAGGAGGAAATTAGTTTTGTGTAACACAGGAAAACCCCTTGTGTAGGTTGGTGCTCTCTGAGCTTGGTTGTTTGCTTGCAGACAGCTAGGTAACAGCACTGATGATGTTACCCAGTTGGGTAATGAAACGTCTGCAAGCAAACATCCAAGCTCAGAGAGCAGCAGGGACTCCACAGTTCCAGTCTCTGGACTTACCTACAGAGCTCTCTTGTATGGGAAAGCTGTCCTCTTCACTTTCCCCTGGGGTTGCTTTACCAGCAGCTTCCCTAACTACTACCAATGCCTATACACACACACCTTATTTGACAGGCCAATGCTTTGAGCCTGGAGAAGGCTCATCTGGTTGCCCTCCCTCTAAGAGGAAGGTCACCATTGGTAGGCCAGAGGTCCTGATCAGACTAGGAAGTATGTGCCTTCCTTGCAATTTTTAAATTGGGTCTGAAGCAAAGCTGCTCGCTCAGCTCATTTCTGTAGGAAAGGGCAGTGACCAGGGATCAGAAGATTTGCCCAGGCTATTTTCTTTGTTTCTAACAAACAAAATCTTCTGTAGAATTGAGGGCAGGAATCAAAGGGCTGAGCTGTGTCAGTTGGGTTGCCTTCTTCCTGCCAAAGGGAGCCATTAAATGCTTAGTCTAACTATCTAACTTTGATTGTTCTCATGGGTGAAACAAGAGAGATAGTTGGCAGAGTATGGATGTTAGAGAAATCTTTATCACCTAATCAATCCTGACTTCCAGCATCAATACAGTCATAGTACAAATGTTGTATATTAAGTGTTTCCTTCTTTACAGCAGTTGCTTGAAAGTTCAGCCAAATTCACTTCCTCAAGCTTAATAGAAGATTAAGCCTGTGGTCAGGGTTCCTGATGAAGCAAAGTTCTTGATTGTAGAAGTCAAGGAACCAAAATCAGATAGAAATTTGCTTTCCCACTAACTCTATGGCTGCATGAGAGGACATTAACATCTTGCTAAAGGTGTTGCATTTTGGCAGGGTTTAATGAGGAAACACAAGTTCCATCACACACCTGAATCTGAACCCCCCACTCTTATTTTCTGCTTGTCAAAGGTCAACGGCTTATTAGTGGCGATTATCTGTGATGGTACTGAAACTGCCATTTAGGTAGATCATAGATACGGTTTGCAAACATCAGAATGGTGACCTTATACATAATGAGTTGAAGACTATAATGTACCCAAGTAACAGTGGTTGTATACAGTACAACACTCATAGCAGAATCTATTGCATACACCCACATAGAACATTGAAACAAAACAATTAATTTTCTAATTATAATTCTAAACTAATAACATGCCACATGCAATTAATTAAAAAAAAAACCTAACTTAAGTCATGGTAAAATGGGGAGAGAGTGTCCATGCTATTAAAGTGGTAATAGGCTGAATCTGATATCCATCTCCTTTTTCATCTTCCACCTTTCCCACTCAACTGACAAGATTGATCTGCCTCTCCCACAAAACATTTCAGATAAGGAATTGTCCCTCAAGGTAAAGCTCACTGAGCACATACATCCCTGCAAACAGCACACCGTAGCTGAGCTTCTATCATTTCATGGAGTATTCATAAAGATAAAACCTGCTTCTCGAATCTTATTAGCAATTAGAGGGTTGACAATTAAGGCAGCCTCCCTGAAGAATGTGGAACATCACTCTGAATTATCAATATTTCACTCACATCCTTACTTGGTTTATTTTGTTAGGGCTACATACAGCTAGGAAATGAAAGACCTTTGTTGCTGTAGAGAAAAGAACCAGAGAGGATTAAATCACAGATGGTGAATGGAAAAGAGCTGTAAAAAAAGCAGAAAATGCAAAATGCTGTCCCCCATGGAAATCAGGAGGTCAGATAACAAGAACCTGCTTCTGAGATAGAACATGCGATACCTACGCCCAGGCGTAACCATATTCCTAACTACTTCTGCAGATAAAACTGCTTCTGAATTATTATTTTTTACCAGTTCTCATTCACTTTGCTGTAGTCTTTTTTTTAAGAGAACTGAATTTCAGAGAATTTCTCATGAATGGAACATGGAGTCTTGGGGCTTACTTCAGTATGCAAGACTCTGTGGATGTCCTGTTTCTGTCTCTCATTATATAATCACCCCTTCAATGGGCTACTGGCCACTGGATTCAAATAAATCCCAAATGAAGGTGTCATTAGGCCTGTCTTTTTTCCCCCTGACGGAGAAGGATGGGTCGCCAGGAAAGCCTCAGGGCAGTGAAAAGATGTGTAACAGTAAACAAGACCTACAGTAGCATTTTCTGCCACGCCAAATAATAAAGGAATTTTTGAAAGCCACTAAGAGAAAGTGTACAACAATTTTCCAGCATCCAGAATAGGATAAAGTACAGTAGATTCAGAGAGAAAACACTTTTGAGAAATAGCAAGGCAGAGTCCGCTACAGCATTACTTCCTAAAATATGTATAACACCACAGCCTCAATGAATATATAACTAAATTAAGAAAGAGAATATTCCAAATTCAACATCTTGGTATTTGTATAAACTGACCCACATTAATGTGTCTATCAGTGTGTATGTGGTTTTCTGTGCGTCTGAGCACAAACTCACAGCTTTTCATTAAAGAAAATTAAAGTCTTTTTCAAGGAGGACTAATTAATAATTCATATATTTAGACATCAAGACTTGTTAGATTTTTTTTAAAGGAGAGGCCCACAAAATGCATAGTGAGAACAACACATTGGTATTATTTGAACCTTTACAGAGTTCAAAATATTATTACCAGGGAATTCACCCAGATTACTCAGCTGCTGCCGCTGCCCTCCCCAATGCTGGCTGAGATGGGCTGCAGAGAGAGAGTGGCCAGTAGGCTCTGGACTCATGATCTCCATATCTAGGACTGATTATGATGTGGTTTATTGGGAGTGCAGCATATGCCATGCCCGTACGCACTTTAAAAAAATATATATTTAGAATATTTCTATGCTGCCTACACCCTTAACTGCTCTAGTCAATTATACCAGTGTTTCTCAACCTCTGCAACTTTAAGATCTGTGGACTTCAATTCCCAGAATTCCTCAGCCAACATGCAATTCTGGGAATTGAAGTCCACAGATCTTAAAGTTGCAGAGGTTGAGAAACACTGAATTACACTACCCTTGCCACTTGCAAATACTGAATGGCAATGAGAGGAACCACCAGTGCCAGAAGTTCTACTTGCCACCCTTCCAAGCTCTTCACTTCCTAAAAGATAGCTTATTAATCGGGTGATTCAGTGCCTAAAATACAGGAAACGTGTATCAGTTCCAGGTTTTGATTTGCGGGGGGATGGCTGCAGCAATCCTGAAAATTATTGGATGGCAGCAAATGGTAAGGTTTTTTTGTGGGTCTCCTGGGATACAGTGGACATCTATCACAGAACTGGTAGGAAAAAGATGTTTGGACTGGAAGGTGTTCCTTTTTAGTAAGAGGACTTGCTGCAAATCCTGAAATTCTATTTCTGTTTAATGCATTTCTATTTAACAAATATGATAGCTGTTTATAGCTCCTGCTCTAGAAATAAAATTCCTTTGGACCCATGCCTGTCAATTTAACTCCATTTTCAATTTGGCTTTTAGGATTTTTATTTTGCATTCTTGCGTTTTTGTTAACAACAAAAAAACCCTCTTGGCTTTTTATTGAGGATTACCAATTGTGGCAAGGTGTCCAAACCCACAAGCAAAATTGGCCTAGGATTGCTTGAGAATGCCTCACTGTGGTTGCCCAAATAGCAACATTAACACCCCTGTTTTAGAGAACTTGTCATACTGGCATTCTGTGCCTTATCTATTAAATATTCTTAATATTCTGTTAATATTACCCTGACCCTTTGGTCAATCAGCCTTTTTGTTTTAGAAAAGGGAACAAAGATTTGGGAGACTGCCGACAGACAGACAGACAGACAGACAGACGAAAGGTTTCCTTCATGTACTCAATTAAAGAGAGCAAATGCTAGTTCTGTTGTTCACATTAAATGTAGTTGCTGCCTAAGTAATTTTTGTCAGGTACAAATATCTAATTTTATATATTTGCCAAGTTACCACTCAGCCAGAAATTAGCTAGTCCAGAACAAAGAAAGAAAAATGTGCTAGTCCTGAAACTCTCTCACCTCTCTGGCTCAGAATGCCACCTGGGCATTTCTTTTGCATACCAACTTTATGTTATTCAGTCATGTTAGGTTATTCACTAAACTCCAACCTCCCTACGGTTTCCTTTCACTTTGTAGGATTATGATTTCTTCCTCAGGCTGAGCACAGATTCAGAGTCATGGTGTCCTTTGGACTTTGAGGGGAGAGGTGGTGAGCACCTTTCAATTGTTGTGGAGCATGGCTGATGTGGTGATGGATTGCATGAGCCATTTTAGGGGAAGGAGAGCCGCAATTTAATGCTGGTTCCCACTTCAAGCCCGAATGCCCCACTTCTGGATTCAGGGGGCTGAATCACTGGTGACCCTGGCTTTGGAGTGCTAATGGTGAGGACCAGGCCCATTTGTAATGACCACATTCACCCACAATTTAATCATGAAAGAGTACCCAGACTTGCTGTGCATTACCGAAACTTGGTTGTGCAAGAGAAGGGACGTGGCTCTTTCACAGATTCATCCTTCCAGGTTTTAGGTTATTCAGCAGCCTCAACTCCAGGGCTGGGGAGAGGTTATGGTGATGGTTTTAAGAGACACCCTTACCTGTGATCAGGGTATCCACTTCCGGAGAGATGGGATGTTTTTGTTTCTTAATTGAAATTAAATTACAAATAATTACAGCAGACTGAAACAGCTTGATAGCTATATCTACTCTCCAACATGTGGACAAGCATACTATTTCTAACAATTACAGCAGAAAGATACTGAAAGATGGAGATTGGGGAAATGATCATTTTGATTATGGATCTAAAATGCATAAAAAGCCTCAAGCTAACCAAGAACATAAGAACCCTGTTGTATAAAATAGGTACAGCAGAAATTAAATTGAGAATTATTATTAAATTACTGCAGAACCACAGGCAATTCAAGGGGTCAAAAGTCTCTATATGGTAATAAAACAATCACAGCCATTGGCCACAAAAACCAACTTGGTAGACATCATATTTAGGTGTGAATTTGGTGTGAAACACCAAAAGTGGGAGAAAGAAGCCTACCTCATACCATGTATAGCAGGGTTCCTCAGCCTTGGCAACTTTAAGATGGGTGGACCTCAACTCCCAGAAGTCCACCCATCTTAAAGTTGCCAAGGTTGAGGAACCCTGAGGTACAGGACCAGGACCAGGATGTTTATTCAGCAAACAGTTTTCAGGGTGTTAAGCCTTCTTTTTAAATGAACAAGATAAATGGATCATTTTAGAGATGGGGTGTTAATGTCTGTGTGTTAATGTAGGCAATAGAGGCAAGTGCCAGAGTCAGAAGGGATTGGAGTGGCATGTAACCCCCCCAAAAAAACAATAATTAAAAAAAAGTGAAGTAAAAGAATAAAACAAAGCAATAAAATAAAATAAATCAAAATTGCTGCTTGTGTACCATGTGCTCTGCTGACTGCAGAATCCTTTCCAGAGCCCCTGGACCTTGCCCACCTTGGAAGATTTCAAAATATCATGGTGAAGGATTCTGGGAAGGCTTAGGAGTTCATGGCCTCCATGACCACCATGAGCTTGTCCCAAGTTATATTTTGCTTAACTCACAAAACCACACCCTGGAGAAGCTTGCAGAAGCCCCAGAAGAGTATAGTTTGAAAGAGTTGCCCATATGTTAAGACTTCAAATAGGTAACAAAAGCATGAAGGGAAGAACAAAACTCACCCTGTGCCTATGTGCCCTCCAGTTTTAGCCCCATATTCTGCAGGATGTCTGAAGGAGACTTTACCCACAAAGGGCTGGTGATATTTATCTGAGCTGTAGAGTTCTTATATCTTTGCTTCTATGAACGTTTAAAAAGTGCATCCTTTTGAAGTACCTCTGTGAAGTCCCTCAGCAGGTGAAGCAACTCATTGAGGCATTCCAGTGTGATCTTTGCCAGGCCAGATAGCACTATCTGGTCTTTCTTCAAATGGATCAGAAGAACATAGACGGTACTTCCTCCTCTCATTTTATCTGCACATCAATCCTGTGTGGTAGGATAACCTGACTGATAATGGTGGGTTTAACTAAACTCCTGGGGGTGAATGTGGACTTAAATCATAGTCTCCCATCCTAACCCCTCTAATTTAGGGTTTCTCAACCTTGACAATTTTAAGACATCACAATTGGAGGAATTCTGCTTATGGACAGCGGCAGTGTTTTCTCAAAATAGTGAGGGAGTGATAATTATATATCAAAAATATGAACTTTGACTTTGAAACCCATTGTATGAATGAGCTATTTCTGGCTAGAACGGGGGGCGGGGGGGGGAATCCTTGTTGTCTGGTGTCTCTCCAGAATGTTGTTCCAAATAGCCTTGTGCTGAACAAGCCTGAGGATCCAAAATTTCAGTGATACCATCTGCATTCATAGGAGTCATATTGAATTTGAGTACCATCTTGAGAGCTTCTCTAACATACGATAACATAAAAACCTAGACCAGTGTTTCTCAGCTTTGGCAACTTTAATATATGTGGACTTCAACTCCCCAAATTCTCCCATGGCTGGCTGGGGAATTCTGGGGGTTGAAGTCCACCTGTCTTAAAGTTGCTAAGGTCGAGAAACACTGCTCTAATCATTGCATCATTTGGTGGTCTAAAATAAAGGATAAAATGGCTCTTCCTCCTATTCCAGATATGAAAGGTATCAGCTGGCAGTTGATATATATGGAGGGTGAGATAATACTCGCTAGTGTCCATCATTCCCTGTCCCTGAATACCTTCTCCCTGCTCATTCTACCTAAGAGTAGGACCAGTTCTATCTTCAGAGATTGTCAGGCCTAGCCCAAGGAACTCCAAGAGACCATATTAATTCAGTCCGGCAATGTTTATTAGCTACAACCTCTAGCAAGAATCTTCCCAGACTGAAACCCCAGCTCCCAAGTAATGCCAGCCACAACATTGTGAATTCCTCAGGGAGGTGCCAGTCTCATCCTCTTATCTTTCCCTCTCGCCTCAGGAGATGAAAGAAAATGTTTTTCTCCCTGAGTCTGGCCTTCATAATTCCATTCCATCACAGAGATAGAGTCATATATATATATGAACTTCACCTTCATACAAAGGGTTCTCAGTCAAGAGAAGAAAACCCAGACCTAATTGTATCTACACAGGCTCTTTTTTCAGATATCCAACTAAAAGTACAAATAATATTAGGAAATACAGTCTAACGTCTTCCATATGTGCACAACGTATACCAATACAATTCCATTCCAGTTCAATTGTTACTAGCTGATGAATACAAAATCTATTTATTTATAATAACCGATTATTTGTGAATGTAGAAAGTGGAGCCTGCATCTTCTTACCCATAGTTTATCATCTTTTTAATTATATTAAAACCTCAAACTTTGCTTAGTAAGCAATATATAATAGCTTTCATAGGCTTAATGAAAAAGATTAACAGAAACAAACAGCAGAAGCACAGCACACACACACAAAGCATCTATTCAGGGTAAGTTATAGTTTTCTAACAGCAGATTTCAGCAATTCCATGTTAATATTTCATTTATGATGGCCATTTCTGTTTCTCACAAAAAAATTATTCTCTGCAGCCAGCCAAGGCATAAGGTGGGGAAAGCATTGCCTTGGGCTCTGGAGAGGAAGGGGAGGGAAAAAGAGCCCCATGTACAGTAGGACCAGCCAGGTCCAAGGGGAGAGTCACCAAGTCATGGCTGCAGCCATGCCAAGGTATGGCAAGAATTTTCTCGGCTGCTGTGTATATTTATTTTTGTATTGATTTTAATTGTTTTTAGTGTTTTAGAATTGTTCGCTGCCCAGAGTCACTTGGTTGAGGTAGGCGGCTATAGAAATTAAATTAATTAATTAAAAAGAAGAATATCTACCCAATTGGATGGCTTTGCATGGATTCAAGGGCACTTAGCACACTCACATTCCTTAGTAGGCTAAGCTGTCTTCTAGATCATGTCTAGATCTTATTGTACTTGATCTCAGCAGTAGGCTTAGCAGACTGTGAAATAATAAGAAACCCTTTTTTTTTTTTTAAACAAGCTAATTGGTCCAGGCCCTATAAGAGGCCACCAACTGACTAATGTGCTTAATGTTCAAAACCCAGTAATGGATCCAATTCTGAAGGCTGGTGAGAGTAATATCCTAGGGCCTACGGGTAGGCAAAGGGTCTAAACTTTGAACCTGTGATAAAAGGGGGCTTTGCTTGAAGTACAGCAATCTAGATGGCTTCATGAATGTTTATAATTAATTAAAATCTCTCTTTTGAGACATGCTCAACTCCTGGAAATTACATGAAAATGTCTGTGTGATCTTTTTTGGCACCACAGGGATGTGGTTTGCTGTTGCTTTCTTCTGGGATTCTTTTTTAATTTCCAACTATAGACTATAGTCCTAGGGTTTCCTAGTGGTCTCCTATCCAAGCACTAACCCTATTTAGCTTTTCTGAAACTAGCCAATCTTAGCTAGGTGCTATTCCCTGCTGGGACAAATTTATTACATTGTCTTTCAGGATAAGAACCCTCCCAAAGCAGCTTATAAGCAATATAATTGTAGCTAAAAATACTGCATATTATTAAAAACAAAGAACAAATATCTGGCACCATTTGGACAGGAAAGCAGCTGATAATAGTCCTGAGGTGAGGGCGAGCAAGAAAACTATCCAGCTGAGAGAGCTTCCGTAATGCTTGTTGCCTGCCTCTGATGCTCACTGCCGGTTTCCTCTCTTCTCTCACCCTCTCTGGGCTTCCCGTGAAGAGTAAATTAAGGGCTGCATAAATCCAAAGCCAGTTCACTGTTGCTGATTCATGTGAGTGGCAATGATCTGGGGCTTTTGAAAGGAAAAGCCACACTAACGCAAGCAAGGGAAATACCTGAAGAAAATCTAGCCGCTATCATATATCTCCTGGTTTGCCTTGTCACCCAGGTGAATGTCATGGAGTGAAGTGACCACAGATGGACAAAACCAAGAGGAAAGGCAGATGACATGGCCAAGGGCTGAAGAGGAATGGGTGGAGGGGAGAGAGAGTTATTTCAAGGAAATCAAATATGCCATATTTACTGGAACAACAAAGATGCATGTAAGTGAGGGAAAGGAATTAGTTGGAGGTCCACTACTAAATCAGGACAGTATGTTGAAGACCACCCCATACCCTGGAGAAGACCCTGAGGCTCTGTAGGAGGGCAGCCTGGAGTCCTATGGTTTGGAGTGTTGTAAGTCAGCAGGAAGGCTAGATAGGTCTAAGTGGGGTTAAACTGCTTACCCTGGGCTAGGCTCACCTCACTCAGTGAGGAAACCTTATAAGCAAGTACCATTTACACAGCTTGTTGGTCTTGCCCAAGATCATGTTCATAAAGTTGTCTTATTTCACTCAGAAACCCATGTTTCCCCCTAGATTCAGAACAAATCTCCTGTTGTGGGTAAAACTTATTTTTCTTTAAACAGATTCTTCTCTGGCTTTAAAAATATGTCAGTTTTGTTAATATCCTGCAGGGCCTCCTTTTATTGAGTTCTTTCAACAAGCAGGGCCGTAACAGATTTATATTCGGTAAGATCCAGTATCTTGGCTGTTATCAACAGATTCTCTATTAGCTGAAAATTGGACACTAATTGTATATTTAATGCAGCAAAATAAGATCACTACTGACTTTAATTGGATTATATGCCATTATGTATTTAATATATCCAAGTGACTATTCAGCAAGTCTTTGTGAGCAATTCTCCAAATACACATAACATTTTTTGTCATTTACAAGTAGGTATGGCTACTGATAAGTCAAACTAAACTGACTTATGGTAGCCCTCCTTCCTTATGAAGAATCAGATTCATTCTTCCAGATTTTTTCAGGAAAAAAATATCTACAAACAGTTTACAGTGATAATTGCTACTGTACATGTACAGATATTCTACAAAGATCTCTGCAAGGGCATTATAACAGATCTACTACCCAGAGTGTATACAATCTAATGGGCAATAAAATAATGTAAATGCCCAGTTTTCTGAATAGACATGTCTGAATAACTACTGTAGATGGATATTTTTTGCCATATGTAGACATTTTGATATATCATATTTATCTTGTATATCCATTCTACAATTTTCATATATGAACATGGTAACTCTTATACAATTATCTCCTATCATCTCCATCAGGCAGACATGGATTTTGAGAGGAAAGAGATGAATCAATTCCAATTCCATTAATAACAAGTTTCAGTGTAGTGATACTGCATCTGCAGTAAATTGATAATCTAGGCTGCAATCCTATAGGGCAGTGTTTCTCAAACTTGAGAACTTTAAGATGTGTGGACTTCAACTCCCAGAATTCCCCAGCCAGCCATTCTGGGAATTCTGGGAGTTGAAGTCCACACATCTTAAAGTTCTCAAGGTTAAGGAACACTGCTATAGACAGTCGACTCAGTTGGAAGCAAGTCCTATTTCTGGATGGGGAGGGGATTAAACAGTCTATGATACTATTGAAACAAAGATGGCATATATTTCAAATCAGGCTGCTCAGAGATACTGTATTCAGTTAAATAATTTAAAGCACTTATAGGCAGCTGTACAAAGGTGAAGCTGGCTTGAAGCTGTGGAGCAGGAGGAGATAATCTTTTAGATGCTAAGGTCTTCATTTGGTGCTCACTCAAGTGACTACACACACACACACATCCTCAGACAGCCCATCTTTCTCACAGCAGTCTTCAGAAGGGTTCTCTGGAGGGAGGAGAATAAGGCTTTTTCATCTCCCATTGATCCAGTTTAAAATGTCATCTTCCCCGCTGTTAATAGTAGAGGGCAAGCAGTGGCCCAGGCTTGGGTTGCTGGGTGGAAGGAGAAGCCTTGTCTCCTTCTCTCCCAGGAATCCCGCATAAGATTGCTGATTTCCCTATTATTTATAGCAGTGAAAAACTAGGGACTAGAAGCTGGGTTGCTAGGCAGAAGGCGAAACAAAAAGTCTGCTGTCTTCCAGAACCCAACTACAGTGAGACTAGGACTCCCTAGCTGCTCTCCCAACAGCCATGTCATGGGTTGCTGAGGAGCACAGGAATGCTCCCTTGCCCACCATGGTGGCACTTCCTGGTAGCCCGCTATTCAAGTGATTGGCAGTCTAGCAGGTATGGATGGCACAATCCTCTTAGCAGTCCACACTGTGTCACCAGAAGCCAAATGCATATGCAGAGTGATGCATACTGGAAGAGCAATATTAAAGCACTTAGAAACTGATGAGATCTGAGCTAATAAGAAAGAGATGTTGGTTGTTAAATAGCTCAATGAGAACATCAGCTCAGAGAGCAGCAGCAATGAAAATCTTGATGCCATGCCAGAGATTATTAGGAAAGTGATGACAGATAATTCCAGTCTTTGTGTTGACATGTTTCTGGTCAAACAGAAATGGCATCATAGGACCACAAAAAGGTAGATAAGTTCATCCCCAATCATCAAAACATTCCAGGTAGGTATTTTTATAAGAGCAAATACTATGTGTGTGTGTGTGTGTATTTAGTTGAAGGAAACAAGTAGGAACTTCTAAATTTACTGAATTACAGATGTCCTGTCTCTCTCCCTAGGATAACCTTTTCTGCTCTTTTTGAGGGTTTTAGGGGAGTGTGATATCAGAGCAGGTCAGGCTACAGTTTTCAGATTTTGGATTCTCCAAAAATAACAAGGGTCTGAAATTTTTGTGCACTGTCCATTCTTATGGCCTCTAGAGACTCAGTACTGGAAATGAATTGCAAGAGGGCTGAATGCAGGCCGCTGACTAGGGGTTACCCACCTCTGTTCCATAACTCAATGCATGGACTATTTTGGATTTTGCTCGGGTTGTGTTTGTCCATTAACTAAATTACACATTAATATATGGTCCATTAATTAAAGTACACATTAATATATGGTCTGACATATATTTATCCTCCTCCAGAGTAATTTTTCCCCAGATTTTGTGATGCAATGCTTTAGATTAAAATTGACATTTTATGGAGAAATCCAAACAAACAAAAAACAGTTCACAAAATGGATTTGTCCAAGATAATACAAATGAAAAAGTCTATTTTAGAAGAATTAGATCAGTTAAGATGAATAACTCAGTACTAGATTTTGCATGTTAAACAAGGTACTTGGTACTTCCTTGGCACTTCCAGAGTGGTTAGAAAGAGACCTACTTTAGACAAACTGCTGCCAACCCATGTGATGTTTTAGTTAGATGAACTAATGGTGTGACTGTAATAGTACGTGTTAATGACCTTGGGAGATTGGGGGAAGAGATGCTGCCTAGGGAAAGATCAGTTAAGAGGGGGCATAGCCCATAGCTGCATAATGGGAAGAAAAACTCAGAAAGGAACTTCCCTAACTTATCAGGCTGTAAAAGAGACAACGGGAGGTTTGTACTTTCAGACTTGCAAGATTCTGTTAATGTAGCCTTACAATAAAGTAGAATTAACCTGGGAAGGCTGACATCAATCTTGTAAGTCTGAAAGTACAAATCTCCTGCCTTCTCTTTGACTTTTAAAGATTTCGCCAACAATTTGTATAGCTCAGAAGTGTGAGAACATTTTTGATGGGGAAATTGTATTTCTAACTGGAACATGAGAACACTGTTTTTGACAATCTTGGAAATGTATTGTTGTCCTACCTATGGGATCTGATATATTACTCAAAATCATCAATACTTCTAACCATCCTGTCTGATGAAAAGTTCCAATAGAAGAGAATAAAGATGAAGAGATGAAAAGTTCTTGGTAACCAAAAACTTGCAACTGTGTTGTAAAATTTCTTTTCACCTAATGAAGGTATTGTTGTTGCAATTTGGAATTTTTGTTTTGTTTCTCAGAACCAGTCTGGTTACAATTACTTTTTATCTCCTGTATGTTGACCATTTTCTACTTTAAAGTTTTGAAATTAGTTGTTGCTGAATCAACAACTATTTGATTAACAATCAACATAAAACAATATCTTATAAAGTCTGAAGATGTATGAAAATCCAGCTCTTCATTCAGTATCTACATTTATTGTACACGACTGGACAGAGTGAAATTTATGAATTTCCTCAATAACTGTTCCTTTCCTTCAGTACCCTAATGTATGCTTTGAAAATGAAAACAAATAAGCTAAAATAGAAACAATTTTATGAATATATGGAGTTAAAGTACTTTGACCTGCTGACTTTGAGTATCTTATTCTTAGTAAGAATCTAATTCTAATGATACCTAATGCAATTAATTGTGCAATCCTATTCAGGTCTACTCAGTACAAAATCCAAATTAGTTCGATGAATCTTAGTCCAAGTTGACAATGTAGGATTGCAGGCTTGAATTTCAAATACATTTACAAATGAGTTTTGAAAGCTTTTCCAGATGAGGGCTACACTTGACCTTGGACTATACTCCAACAAGTGGACCAGGTGTCAGAGTCTGCACACTTATTCTCAAAGTTCAGTAAATCTTCTGGAGTCTAATTAGTTCCATTAAAGATTTCTTTATTAAGAGAAATGCAGAGCATCTATAATTTGTTGAGTCTAAGCATTGCAAAGCAAAATCTCCCCTTTTAAGCCCCTTCCCCCCCCTTTCTTTTCCCACTTGAAATTCCTCGCGCCTTTCTTCTGGTCTCACGGTTGCTTGACCTTGTTGGCGCCTCTGTAGAGATAACAGCAGCACCTGGCTTGGCATCTTTCTCCCCCCTTCTCCTAACTTCAATGGCAGGAACAAGCAAGCAGGCCTGCAATTCACACTTTAACCATTTAACTGTTTAGTATGCATTGCTAGTCTAAATTAAATGAAACTATGGTTTCTAGCTTGCGTAGATCCTGACACCAGGCCAGGACCAAGAAATGGATGAAGTCAGGAGAACATGGAAATGTAATTATTCTTCAAATACTTCCTCTTCTGCTACATTAGAAATTGCAATTTGGAGCAATATTTGGGAGTTTAGGAGCTGTTTCCTAGGATTTTGGGAGCTACATGCAACACTGGAGTCATAAGCTGTGCATGTTATGCTAGAGTTACAAGCTGTGCATAAGCTGTGCATGTTAATTGTTGTACACCACCCAGAGTCACTTTTATGTGAGATGGGCAGCTATATAAATATGATAAATAAAATAAATAAATGTTATGATCACCCTACATGTTTCCTTGGATGAGCATTCCAAGTCTGTGGATCCTATTTTGCCTAAGCACCCAGCTCACAGCATGGAATCTGGAAAAATTCATGGCTGGGGAATTGTGGGAGTTGAAGTTCACACAGTTGCCAAGGTTGAGTGCTCTATAGTTTGGCCCATTGTTCAGTTATGCCTTACATCTAATTTTTAAAGTCAGGGTTTTGCCATTTGAGTCTTTACCTGGATACTATTTTTGTTATTGTCCCATTGCTGTAAAAATGAAATGTGCCTTGACCTCAGCTTATTAAAGCAGACTTTGCTGCTCATGCAGACTGCCATAATCCCATTCATCATAACCTTTGAGGTGAATGCAAGTTTTGGAAATGAACATCAATCCATGAAATGTAAAAAACAAGATTTCATAAGCAAATACTACCAGTTAGAATGTTTTCAAATAATTTCATCTTAATGTCTCATATTTTAATCTGTTTTAATCTGTTCTATCCTACAAAATCCTTTTCAGCCTGCAGAAATGTATTTGATTTTATTTCATTATCTTTTTGCAAAAATGCTTACAGTTTGAATTGCTATACTATAATGGATCTGTATCATTACTATTATTCTCTCCTCCTCCTTTATAAAAATCAAATCACTACAATAGATACACCTGAAACTCAGATGTATCCCACCCAAAATGATAAGGCATGGAGTTATTTGAAAGCTTTGCTTACCTTTTGCCACACCATGAATGCCAGATACTGCCCTGTCCCAAAGGCCTTTAGATAATGCCACTTCCATACATGCCAGTCATACCATTCCATTTCAGGGCAAGCAATATTATGCAAGCACAGAAAAACAGCAAGAAGTGGTAAGGAAAGGAAATTAAAGGCAGAAAAAGGAAACCTAGTTAAGGTATTTTACATCGACACCAATATCTCTCTCCATATTTCTCTGTCCTTGACAATCATCTGGACTTCCAAGGGATAAACAGTTTGGTTGTGGGGGAGGGGGACGATAAAGACTTTTCTGAAAGCCTGGAAACCTTATATGGACTTTTGACTGAAAGAAGAAAAGACTGAATTGATGATTTGTGGATTAAAAGGGGTTAAAGAGGGAGGGAAAGAGTAAAATGGTAACTACTCCATAGAAAGAAGGGTTGAAGTCATAATTCTATATTTTCTTTCACTTCTTTTTTCCACTTATTTGCTATCTTGTGTTCTTATTTTTCCTTTAAATTTTATATGTTTATTGTATTCAAACATTATAATAAAAATAAATTTTTAAAAAGACAAATCATCTGTACTTCCACTACATCCATCTACTCCTTTGTAAACTGCCTGTTCTTAAAACTCCTGTCTCTGAGGATTGCCTTAATCTCGCATAACTACTTGCTTCCTCTTTCTCTCAACCCACTCACTTATCCATCACATATTTGTTTTGCTATTTGATCTTCATTCATTCTTTATATGATTAAACCACAACAACATACTTCTTTCACACTGCTCACTCACTTTCACATTCACACACATTCAGCACCCATTCATTCATAACCCTGTCACTCTTCCTTCTCCTACTCCCATTCCAATTCCCACTCCTTCACCTTTTTCTTCTTCTGACACACACATTTCTAAAATAGCCCATTCCCACTGTATTCAACATATTTTTCTTTCTCCAATATCATATCTGGAGAATCACTAAATGGCAACAAAGAAATAAAGAAAAGACATTATTTTTGAAGCTGAGGATGGTAGACCTAGTTTTTTCTGATGTATGGAACTCCATTTCCATGTTAAAAAAAGTAAACAAGCAGTTTGTGTTCCTAGAGCAAAGACTGTTGAAACAGCTCTTTGCAACTTTAACAAAAATAAGCTTTATTGTATGAAACACATGAGTGGTAGGCAAAAACCTAGCTCCTAGCTAGCTACTGTACATCCTACTGCAAAGAGGTTCAAAATGTTGGGTAATGAGATTAAGAGGAGACAAGGTATATAATATCAACCTTTATATCTACTTAAAATATACAAAAGGTAAACTTAAATGTAAAATGCATCCTCAACAATACATAAGTGACAACAAAGAATATAAATAATACAATACAAAATATATACCAGACAGCAAGGTAAAAGCAGCGAGCATAAAAAGGTAAAATCAGGAAAGCAGCAGAACGAGTAAGAGGAAGGATACTTTTCTTATACAGAGTTTGCCAGCTGATTCTAATAGTTCACAGTCAAAGACAATCACTATGGTTAATACTGTTAAAGGTGTAGATCTTGCAAATGTCCAACACAAAAGAGTATGTAGTTGTGGGGGGAAAAAGTAGGAAGGATATTAGCAAAGCCCTAAACAAAGAGCATGCAGAGTACAAGATAAAGAAGGAACATTAAAAAAAATTATGATTCTCTATATCTTACCACTCCTAGTGGCCAGTTGGCTGTAAAGTACTGAAAACAAGTGCAAATGGAGTCACACTTCCAACATTATACACAGTCATTTACATCTTTTGGCAAACATTCATTTTTAACAACCAATCCACATGCTACTTTATATCTTTCTACCAGAATTTTATTTTTTTTCCCACCAATTTTATTCTACCAAGTTACACAAATACATCTACTTGCTTGCTTTATTTATTTATTTAACCATTCCCATATAATTTATTCTATTTCTCCTATCAAATACACTTATCTTGGTCTTGAATTACTGTTTGGTTGCATACTCCTCATTGCATCATTCACTCTATCTAACTATTGTTGCAAAATATTTAGATTTTCAGTCAATATAACACAACAATGTCTTCATGTAAAATCATACACACATTCATATCCCAGCAAATAAACTGTCACCACAACCATTTTTATCCAGAAATACATTAAACTAAATGAGGATGACACGCATCTTGGTTTTTTTTGTTTTGTTTTTTTACAAAGCATTCAGTTTATTCCTAAACATATTTAACTTCCATCATATACTACTCTTACTATGTTCATCTTCAGCTCCATATTCATACAAAACATTCCATTCAAGACTATGTACTTTATCATATACTTGTTCTAAATCAAACATGTAATAAACTTTCTCAATGCCATATAAAATTCTGATCTACAGATCTACTGCCTGGTGTAAAGCCATACTGCACTTACAAAATTTTGCCCACTGTTACTTTTCATACCCTTTTAATCAGAATTATAGCCAATATTTTCCCAAACACCCTTAACAAACTAATAACTCACTGATTCATTCATTCATTCATTCATTCATTCATTCATTCATTCATTCATTCATTCATTTATTCATTCACAAAACTTTCCCTCATACATTCCCATATAATGTATGGGGAACAATTATAGCATTCTTCTGATCATGGTTACAGTTGCAGTTTTCATAGACAAGTTAAAACAGGTTGCACAACTACTCTGTAAGAAAAGCACATCCATATTTTAACATCTCTTCAGTTACATCATCTATAACTGTAGGCTTACTGTTTTTTACTGTACATTTACTGTTTTTTACTGTACTTACTGTACATACTGTACAACATTTATGTCATCTTTCTCATATTTTTTTTTCTTGCATTCTAACTTTTATGGCATTAATTTCATTCCACTCTTCAACATATCATTATAATTCCCATGCAAATCATTAAAATATTATTTCCAACATTCCCTTATTTCAGCTCCATTGGAAATAATTTCCTCACTTTAGTTCTTAATTCAGTTCCAATGGAGATATTTTGTTTTGTGTTTTTCACCCACTTCCAGAACAATTCTGTATTTCCATCAAAATTGCTACATTTTCTCTTTACCATTCCTTGTTTATTTTGAATAAAGTCTTTGCTAAGACTATAAGTTCTCCGTTGGAAAAATCTGAAGGCCTATTAGATGGCAGCAGTGAGATGCAAACAAAACTCTAATCCTTGGCTGCTACCTGGGGGACGTCTGGATTATTGCAGCCTAGGTTTATTCTTTGCATCTGTCATAGAGGTTCACAGCCCAAGAAATGCTCTTTCGAGGAAGCAGTTTTGGGCACAATGATCATGATTTTGTTCCAAAGCAAGTCTTCGAAATATTTTATGAATTTTCTGCTCTCCAGTAACTGAAATCTCTATTTCACTACTTGTTGCCTACCTCTTGCCACATTGTTTAGTTTTGCTGGATCAAAGGGTCCTATCTTTCTTGTCAAGACATACTACGAAGATGTATACATGAATGGTAATCTTAAATAATGAAGGTAACAAACAGACCACATAGGTACCATGAGATGTCTATGAGCTTTTGATTCAATCCTGACAGAAAATGGCCATGTGCTTCTCATTAGCATTAGTAGATGTGGCCAACTTAAATATGCATCTGTTGTTTGAAAAAGGATTATGCTAAATTAAATTTAGGCCCAATGATGCATAAAATACAATTAGATCAGTAAATGAGAACAATTAAAACACACATGGTTGGGTAAAACCACATAACTGCAATCAGACTTAATCTGCTGTTCAGGATATTATGTATTCTCAATGTTCTTCTCCCTCTATAAATTTGAAAACTCCTTAACACAAACTTTGGGTGGTATACATATTTTTCATTGTTTACTTTTCAATGAAATATGATTTCTGTAGTATTTGCAGTATTTATTCTAAAGGATGCAATTTTGTACCTATTAAACTGGTCCAGTTTTATGATAGGAAAATAATTTTTTAGAAAGCTGTTAAAGTTTTAATTGGAATTATATTACTTTCAACATATTTACAGGTACAAACAATAGTTCATTTACAGTCTGAGATTGCAGACTGAAATTGCAAAATTTGAAATTGCAATGAATCCTGTGTATATAAAAACTGGTCTAATTGTGGTATATGTATGTTATGGTAACAATATGCAAAACGGCTGGAGTGAGTTTTTCATTTAAACTGGAGTTGAAGTGATCAATCTAGTTATCTAGTTATCAAATTAATTGAATTGATGTAAATGATATCCTGGCATCCAATCATTTTTTTTCCTAAACTAGCCAGCAATCATTTGTGCGTGTGACCCATCTCTGAAATCCAGTGCTTTTAGACCATCATGAAAACTGAAGCCATCAGTGCTGAATGTTGCAAATTTTGCCTACCAGCCAAATCCTTCTAGAAGATTTTAAATAGATTTGGAAAATGTTATGTTCAGCTATTACAGATAAAGTTTAATTTGTTTTCCAGAAACCCTTTTGGGGGCAGATATTTAACTTTCTAATTTGACCACTTTAACATGTTTTATTTGTAGAAAATATGTTTGCATTGCAAAGGTTCTCCTTCTTCCCCATGTAGGCAGCATCTGTAATGTAGCTTTGTTCAGCCTTGTGCCTCAATGTAAGTTGGTTGATTATACATAGCCACTATAGCCACTAATATGAAAAATGATAAATCTGATAAGGTTTGTAATGATAAATCTGATATGGTTTGTAATGATAATGATAAGGTTTGATCTTCAGCTTTAATGATCTGATAAGGTTTGTAAGATTTATAATGATAAAGCTGACAAATCTAGGAATAAATCAACACACTTGGAGGGTACCATGTTGGGGAAGACTGTAGTAATGCAACATTTTGTTAGCATTCATTTGTTTAGTGCAGCTCAGTGGAGCCAATGCTAGCTAGGCGATCATCATATAGTTAAGAGTTGCTGTGTTCTAACAAGAGATGAGCAAATGCTTCAAATTCCAATCCTCAAATAATCTATTATTCCCCAACTAATTTCCCAGATGTCTGATGGAATTTGAATCTATTTAGTCTGGATTTTGAATTGGATCTTGCACACTGAATGTGTGATGGATATGATTTTGCTTAAGGAAACACTTGATTGGTAACATTAATTAATGCCAACCAGCTGTCTTGATGAAAAGTTATGCCAACAAAAATTGAGTTAAGAGAGTTCTAATAGCCTAAAATTACAACCTCAAAATGGGATTCGCTTTAAAAAACTCACACCATCTGTCATGGACTTCAAGTCAAAATTTCCACAATTAAGTTAAGATCCTGAGGTCACCATTGTCTGTTCCATCCTCAATATCCTGTTCCTTGTAAGATAGCCAGACCTACATCTGCAGTTGCCAAATATAAATGGAACACACTTTACCCACTGCAGGTGTTATTTCCTAAACTGTAGCAAAAGAAATAACTAGTAAATTAATCACATCTCAGAAATAATTCATGGTCCTTTGAATTATGCTATTGTTTGGATACTTTATATCCTGCTGTAAATAACAATTCATTTAATTACAAAAATAAATCTGCTGGATAGCATTTGAAAGTGATGGAAAAGTTTAATATAGAAATGTAGACTATGATCATATGTAATGTTTGACCAACATTTGCTTTATTTTGAGATTCATAAGCCTGGAGGGCTTGGAAATATTTTATAGGGGAGGCAAGAGTCATGCAGAGTCATCACACTTTTTTAGATAAAGAAACCTATTTCTTCCTGATTCAATTATTAATGGTGATCTCATGTGAGACTCTTTATAGCTTTTGAAGAAGGGTGTGTCATATATTTTATGCATTGTGTGATTTGGATAGCTGCATTTTGCAGTTTATTTGAGAAGAAAACTTTATCCTTTTTATTAAGCAAGGTTATGAACTTTTATTCCCTTTGGTCAGGTCCCTTTGCTGTATTTTTCTGATATCACAGATCTATAAAATTGAAAAATGAAAACATAGCTCAAAACTACAATTATTTTGATCTGAAAGTCTAATAAAAAACTATGGTTTCATTTGGCTTTGAATTTGAAATGCAGTTCTCTTTTGTAGGACCCAAATGTCTCTTGATTGTTCCAGTAAAAATTCTTGGGGTCTGGAATATTCATTCTTGCTGACAATGTGGGCTTGTGCACATTCTCCATATACAGGGATAACATAAAGCCTCGTCTTGCATCTATTTCAGTTATACAGTAAGAGAGATTCAGCAATGGCAAGATTTATCAAAGGAGAAGATGGAATTCCTGAATATATCCATACAGAGATTGATAAACATTCAGTTTGGATTCTGGCTTTGAGTAAGGGACAAAAAGTGGACTTCATGTCCTATATGGCCCTTCCAACTAAACAATTCTGTGCAATATTGGCAATAAATGAGCTACAGTGTGGATCTCTATAATTACTGTGCTTCTCTTTCTGGCACACAATCATTAGTTCTTCTGAATGCAAATGTGAAAATAAAAATCTTGCATACGCTCTATATTTATATTAAGATTGGCATGTAAATAGAGCACAGATCAGCTAAGTATTTAAGTCAGTGCCTGGAATCAGAATGCCACTTAGGCATTAAAAAGACACCCTAGGACAAGACAAGACAAGAAGACACCCTTAAATCTAGCTTCATATCTGGTGACTAGATGAACATAATCAGGATGTTTTATTAGCAACATTATAGAAATGGGTTGCTGCTGCTTTCTTCCCAGTCTAGCTTATGGTACTGATGTTTTCTGGTTGCTATCCATCTAGACCTGACCCTGCTTAGCTTCTGAGTTCAGCCATGGTTGATCGGGGCTGCCTACTGCTGAAACACCTAGAAGAACAATAATAATTTCTTCCAGTTCTATTCCTGAGTTACAAACATCCCTAGGAATTTACTTGCTCAAAATTTATTTCATTGCAGATTTTTGGACCAAAATTTAAGTAAATTGTAAACTGCTAAACCTACTTTTGAATTTGGATTAGCCTGCTAAATGTGAAAGCAATTAAAAAGCTTTAATGTATTTTAAAGCTTTACTTGAACTGCCCTGATAATGGTTAGTTATTTTATTTAGAATGGAAATGGTAGGGTTGGAAATGAACATTCAAATTATTTCAAATGAAAAGTTTTGAAGTTCAAATTGCACATTAAATTTAATTTGTAACATGCAATGAACAGACTTCAAGTGTGAGAGATAGATCTCTCTGCCATTCCTGGAATCCAATAATAATCTTGTGATTCCCCCAATACAGTTGAAAGAAATATCCTACCCCTGCTTATCACTAGAATGCTTAGGGGGAAAAAAAATCATGTCACAGTTAATAACCTATTTTCTAAAACTCTACATGAGAAGAATGGGGTTGATTTTTACTCCTACTACACTGAGGAGGGTACCATTCCTGTATGGTGTAAGGATATCACAATACACATAATTAATTAAATACTTTTAAAAGCCACTTTGAAACTCTCAAGGTCATAACACTAGAGTTGTAGTAAAAATTTCTTCTGCGTAGCTGTCCAGCAATTCACATCAATATATTACATTTTGGTAATGCTTAACTCATTATGAGCAGGATGTGGTAGAGTAATTATTAACAATATGGGTAGCAAGAATTCTGTTCTAAAAGCTTCTGCTTCTTTCACCAAAATGAGGGGAAAAAAAAAAGATAAGGTTTTACACAGTCTTCACTTCTTGCTTTGATGGGAATGCACCCATACAGGGCAAAAACAAAAGAGTAACTGGGGAGGCCAAAGATCTACCTACGGCCATTGATTTACCTATAATATATTATGCAATTCTTCACAAAGTTAGCCACATATATTCATAAGTGTTGTTGTTGACTCACTGGGCCACTGTGTTCATTCTATTCTTAACATCAACAGCTTCTTTCTCAATTAATATGTTTGATTTTAGCATGTCAAATGAAAACAACCTTGTGTTGTAAACACACTTGATTAAGATATGCTTCTTGAGCATTACTGTAACTTCAGTAATTTTTGTTCTTTTTCTTTTTAAACAGTTGCTAGTTTCTGCTGGAGAATCTTGATAGGCCGATCAAATGGAGAACAGTCACAGTCGTGCTGGCCTAAAGCAAGACATTAATTAATGTCTTAATGTCAGCATGAAGTCTTCCAGAGCCAGCGATCTTAATATTTATGTAGTGTCATCTGCTTATGTGGCGCTTTGAAAAATTAAATGCAACAGATCCATGCTTTGAAAGGAAACAGTTTTAACTGATGGAAATAACAGTGAGCAAGAAGGAGAGAAAAACACAGGGGAAACTTTGTGAGAAAAGATCCATTCTGAATAAATGAAGGGAGATGTCACTGGATGTCATCATCGATGCCATAGCGGGCTAATCAACAGTCAATGCTGGAGTCAGTAACCAAGTATCTGATGCTCTATTTGTCACCACTTTTGTTTAGCTGCCCCTGGTTTGTCATCAATGACCTAAACAATCTTGATATCGCCTAAGCCCCTGTGGAGGCATATCTGTCTTTATGTATCTGAAGTTGGCAGTATAATGTATTTCTGTCTGAATGTCTTGACTTTGAACAATAGCTAACTTTTGTTCTTCAGAAAAAATGCAGGTGAATGCTGCAAAATTATTTCTTCTTGTGCATCTTCCATGTTGCTCTTAGTTTTTCTGTTCAGTTCTTTCTATTAAGAATTACACAATGCTTGTGCCTTCACCATAGTCTGATATTTCTCAACCTCAGCAACTTTAAGATGTGTGGACTTCATCTCCCAGAATTCCCCACCCAGCATATAGTTGTTGAGGATGAGAAACACTGCCAAAGTCTGTACCCAAGAATTACACAAGATGCAGAAACTTCTCCAGTTTTTGTCATGAATCAGGCTGTTAGGTTTCATGATGCTATGGCACAGGTGTCTGAAGACCAAGCCTAGATATTTCTATGTAAGATCATGGCACATCTTCTATTATTTTAACAGTGTATTTAAGATTCCCTTGGTGTTCTTCATCCATTTAATTAGTTTTAGTAGGATTTTTAAAAAGTATTATTCTGTCTAACAAGATCATCTTCTCTGAAAGTTCTCCATTCTAAAGACTTTAACTAGCCATGTTGCTCAAGTTAGAAAATGCACAAGAACTCTCAGAACCATTGGCAAGTGGTGATAGCCTGAGATATTGACTCACCACCAAGAGAAATCAGCAAGCCTTTGTGCAAGTCCAGTGACCAGCAAGCTGAGATTTCATCCAAATGATGAAGTGTACATTGTGCCATCAAGATGCAAACTCTACCCCTTGTCCACTCAGGACATATAGAAACAAATGCAAATTTTAGCTCACTTTCTGAACTAAAAGCTTTAAAATCTAACTGACTAGGTTCAGTTCTCAAAGAACAGAGATGAAAGCCCAGCACGAAGAGTACCTGGTTCTATATGATGATTTCAGAGTATTACAATTCCCATTCACTTTGATAACTCTCAGAAATATTTGGCCAGTCCCACCTGGCATTTTTTTTGTGACACATTTGATTGCCATCATATCATCCAGTTTACATTAGAGCCATTGCTTAAAATATTTTGAGAATCAGCCCTTGTTTTGAGAATTATCCCTTGAGTTTTATTTTTTTTTAAATATGTTATTGCTTTTTAACCTACTGTATAACAAAAGAAAACAAGAACCAGATGAAATAATATATAAACAGTCACATGAGGATGCAGCATATAAACATGGAAAAATAAACAAAAGCAGTAATACAAGGGGGGGGGGAGAGAAACCAGAAAATAATTAAAGAATACAGAAAAACCAACAAAATATATAGTTGATACATGTTAGAACAATTAAAATTTCAATGGTATTTACTCTTAAAAAGCAAATTAAGCATTAGGCACAAAGAATCATACAGGATAAATGCATAGCTTCTATACAGGATTTTAAGTGGGGTGTATTAGAATCTGTCTACTGAAGTAAAACAGTCTTCTTAACTGATAGCCATGGATGATCAATCCAAAGTTCTTCAGTAGGTTCCAAATTTTCAGAAAACAAACATATTCACATCTTTGACCCTTATTTCTATTTAGCCTATTTACAACCCTATGATTATAAAGTCCAACAAAAGTCAAGGAAGAGCTGCCCCCAAACATGAGTCCTTTCTGACCTATTACATTTCAATATTGAGAAGTTAGTTTATTTATGCATCAATTTTCTATATATCACTACAATCTAAAAAAAAAAAACTTTCAGTCCTAAGGAATTACTGTATATTCTCTGAAGTGTTTAATGTATTTGAAAAGTAATATTTTATTGAATTATAATCCCCTTTGAATGTAATACTGTACAACTTTATTGTTCCTTAAAACCATAACCCATTGATTTATTTTTAAAAAGGATATTTTTTAAAAAAGGATATTCCAATTTGTTATGCCAAATTAACTGCAAGTTACCCATATTACCCCCCATCATCTTGAATATTTTTTAGTATTTATGTATAGGGTTGTTTTATAGTCGGATTTTAATTGATTAATTAATTTTAATTATTTATATGGTACTGTTTTTTTAATGGGTTGGGTTTGTGGTTTTAATTGTGAGCTGCCCAGAGTCACCCGTTGGGGGAGATGGGCAGCATACAAATTTAATTAATTAATTAATTAATTAATATTTTCTCAATTGTGAATCAAAATTAACTATCAATTTTGTGGATTTAAAAAACATTTCAAGTTTAGAAATTTCAGATGCAGATAATGCATCAGGCCCAAATTGTACTAGCCAGAAGATATTTTAATTGCATGCATTGCCACTGAGCAGTTTTAGCTATCCTAAAATTTAAAAAAAGAAAATGTTTTGAAAAAGAGATTAACAATAAGCTAATTAGTACTAATTAGTACTGTAAAGAACCAGTGCCTTCTTTGTCCATGAACTCCAGCAAAATAGTTTACTAGCCATCTTAAGGGTTGGATGATCCCATTATGTCAACTTCTCATGAGAGTTTGGATCAAATTTAAATCTTTTTCTCAACTTATTACAAATGTATCTTGCAGCTTGTAATGAGGAAAAATAACTGAATTGTGACTAAAACCAGGGCCAAGACTCTGCCAAGTTATTAAAGGGGGTGCTTTCTAGTTGTGTTTGTAATAATTTCTGAAATAAATCACTTGAATTCCATGAAGCAATGGAAGTTGCCCAGTGGTATAATTGAAACTTGGGAAAAATTGAAACCTTCATCTTCATATGAAAGTTGTAATTTTGATAAAGAGAATTAGAGGTCCGATCTTCCTTTATAAATATTCTCAGTATGTTATCAATGGCTTAAATACTTTCCTGGTGTAAATATCAGAATCTGTATAATAATATATTGCATTAGAATAACATTCATTTTTGCAGCATTTATTCTTCTCATAAATCTGTAGGACTTTTAATAATCTACTTACATCAATATTTATCTGAAATAAATAATTGGGAATATTCATCTCCACTAACAAAAAAGTCTTTCTCAGTATAATAATTCCAAGATATTTAAATGAATTCATACAACCTGTAAGATCCAATTTTTTTTACAAATGTCAATAGAAACTTTAAGAGCAATAGGAAGAATATTAGACTTATTTCAATTAATAGAATAACCTGAAAAATCACCAGACTATTGTACAATGTCCATACATTTTGATAAAGTATGCTGGTAATTATCAATAATATTGATATTGACATAGAGTATATATCACCAGCATATAATGCTTACATTTATTGCAACAATCCTGATACTCAAAGTATTCTGATATTGTCTAATACAACAGGCCAATAGTTCCAGTTAAATAAAGGAGGACATCCTTTATGAGTTCCAAGTAGCATCCTAGTAAGTGAATAAATAATTTCATTGGCAATAACCCTAGTTTTTAGGGAAAAATAGCACACTTAATCCAATTACCAAAATCAACACCACCACCAATTTAACCAAGACATGTTCCAAAAATTTTATCTGTACCACCTCAAAAGCTTTCTCAGCATCCAGTGGGAAGCCACCACCAGATCCAATTTATCAGAGTGTGTACAATACTGCCCAATGTCTGTCACCCTTTAATAAAGTAAAATTGTGCAGGATAAACTATTGAAGGTAGTTTTGCTTTGAACCAGAGTCACTGTCAAAATGTTTGGAGTTACATTAGCAAAAAGGAAGGAAGGAAGGAAGGAAGGAAGGAAGGAAGGAAGGAAGGAAGGAAGGAAGGAAGGAAGGAAGGAAGGAAGGAAGGAAGGAAATCAAATGAAAACCTGAACATTCTGCAGGATATTTTTCTGGCTTCAGATATAAAGCTTCACTGAAGGAAGAGGGGAAAACTTTGTAGGCCCCCAGCAACCTGACAGAAAGAAAAAAATAATGAATACCTTATACTGTCAATAAGAAATACACCAGGGCCCAGAACCTTAACAAATGTCATTGACTGAACTGAATCCACTTCTTGCAGGAACAAGATAAAGTGAAATGAATGTTATCCTCACAATCATTAATTTGTGAATCTGACATATTGAATCAACATTATAAAGCTATCAGTTCAGAGTTATTGTTTTTATCAGTCTAAAATCCTTAATTGTAGGAATCACATTAGTTTGTTGCTATTGTCTTAATCTGTAAGCCACTATTCAGATACTGTTCAGTGTCAAGTACATATAGATTATTAAGATCCATTTAAGCAGACATAAATATATTATGATTCTAAAGAGGATTGTCTCACATAGGAAGAATTCTGTAACCTTAGTTTCCATTTCTGGTTCCAACATTTGTTTCTTTTTCAGGTAGAAAAACAATAATTTGATTATTCATAAATACATTAAAAGAATCTCATACAATATCCAAATTTGCTGAAAATCTGTTTGTATGAAAAATCTCTTGAAACCTTGTTTTTTCCCTGTTTTTATGAAATATAAGTCCTAAAATAATTGTATAAATCCTAACTGGAAACATTTATGTATTTAATTAGTATATTTATGTATTTATTTATGTATTTAATTAGTATAGATAAATATATACTAATAGATAAATATACAGTATATATTTATGTATTTAATTTATATATTTAATTAGTATAGATAAATATATATTGTAACTAAGGCATAATCAGAAATTGCAGTTGAGTTTATATCACTGGCGTCTCCCTGATGAACTTAAGGATCAAGAAACTAAAAAATAATCCACTTGGCATGAGGAATTACATGGAATAAAAAAAGAAGCATATTCATGATGAGGCAGATTCAAAAGTTTCCATAAATCTACCAAGTTGAATTCCAATAGATAGGCATGTAATACTTCCAGTGAGGTAGCTCTTAATTTATTTAAAAGTATACTATGATCCATTGAGGGGTCTGAAATGTAATTAAAATTCTCAGCCATAATCATCTGACAAATAGCCCATGTGAAAAGATGCACAAAACATCTATGTAAGATACCTGGGTGATCTCCAGTGGGACAGTAGTAATTAATAAGCACCATATTTTTATTGGATCATTTAATCACTGATAGAAAAAAATCCTTCTGAATAATTTAGAAGACTTATTAATTAGGGTTACTACCCCATGTCAGTTTTAGAATTACTGTATATATGTGTTTTACATATACATATCCTTGATAGGTAATCCTTCTCCTGTGGAAAAATATGGGTTTCTTATAAAAAACAAAACAGAACAAAAGCCTTCAGGTTTTAATTCCACTAATTTGCTAAAAAAAAAATCCTGTCTCTTAGAAGGAAGAACATCTCAATCTATTAACATTTAAAGAGAGGATTAAAGATGATATAAATGTAGAAACTATAAATAAAACCCCACAATATTTCCATTTATATATTCCATAGGTTCTCTTGTCTCATCTGGCCAGTCAACCAGACATCGTGGGAGTAGACAAGGACAAGAAGACAGCAGTGGTGATAGATGTAGCGGTGCCAAGTGACAGCAACATCAGGAAGAAGGAGCACAAGAAGCTGGAGAAGTACCTGATGAGATGGTTTGTGTTGATAGAAATAATATGAATTTGGATTAATTAGTGGTAAGAGATTAACCTTTTTTAAATTTGTATTTATATCTGTATTGGAGATAGTCAGAAGTCACTTTCTATTTCATTTTTCTATCTGTTTTCACTATTTTAGTTTTTGTCTTTTTCTTTTAGTTCTATCTTATTTCTTTGCTATACTTTCTGATTTGTATTTTAACTGTGCTTTTTATATATCTTAATAAAAGTTTAATTAAAAAGAAGAAGAAGAAGCTGGAGAAGCACCAAGGCCTGAAGGAAGACCTAGAGAGGATGTGGAAAGTCAAAGCCAAAGTGGTCCCAGTGGTAGTAGGAGCACTCGGGGCTGTGACTCCTAAGCTGGGAGAGGGGCTCCAGCAGATCCCAGGAACAACATCAGAGCTCTCTGTCCAGAAGAGTCCAGTGCTAGGAACAGCTAAGTTACTGCGCAGAACCCTCAAACTCCCAGGCCTCTGGTAGAGGACCCAAGATTGAAGAAGACACATACCAACCATAGGGCTGAAAGGGGATTTTTTCCCCATAGTATAACCAATATAACTCTATATGGAGTTTTAAAAGGGGAATGCCAGAAAATACAGTAAAAAAGCACTCCCTGAATTAAGAGGGCTATGTCCCATTGCAAAAAGAATGTGTGTGTGTGTGTGCACGTGCACACACACACCCCACACACACATACAAATAAGAAGGCCTCATTTCTTCTTTCGCTACTAAGCAAAGAAGTTTCTCTGAGGTTTCCAGATCAGAACATTTCTTGATGCCACAATGCAGAGAAGAACCTGCACCCTCCCCAAAAGGTTTCATCCTCTTTTGTTTTGCTATCAGCTGGGCTCCATTAAACAGCTTATGTCGCTTGACTACCTGAAGAAATAGCTCTTGAAAAATCATTATCTTCTTATCTTTCCATTCCCAAGACTGAGCTTGTCTTGACCATAATGAAATAGTATCTCAAGTAGTGGTTCTGAGAAACTGAACTAACCCTGGGTTAAGCCTCTGCTGGGAATGAAAATGAAAGCCTAAATGGGCCACAGCATCTGTTTTAAGCTGATATTGAGGCTTTAATAATAATAAAAAAAACTCATGCAGGAATTTTTTATATACATTACCAGAGACTGATCTGATATGGCATTATAACAAATTTAACAACACATAAATTATTTCTGTGTAAAAGACCCTATAAATGAATAAGTTCATTGTAGCTATCTTTATTTCCTCTCCACTGCTCACAAAAACCTTTAAAGCATTGCTTATCAACAGATTCCAGTTGATTTAATCTCTTCTCATGAGAAATTGTTACATTTCTTTAAGTTCCAGCATGCTCTTATCTAGAGAGAGAAACCATGTTTGAAAAGACATTTTTCAAGTATCTACAGAAATTTTTAATTGCTTCAAATCACAGGCAAGAGCTTTTAAAATCACAAGCACTACTGAAGTAGAGCAATTCTTTGGGAGCTTGGATGTATCAGAGAGATCTGGAATTAAAATTGCTCTTTGAAGTTACTGAGATACTTATTGTTCTTTTCACTTGAAGGAGAATGAAGGGTGGGAAGAGAATTCGGCAATTTAGGACCCACATCATCTTCTCAGGCAGCTGTTAATTAAAAAGAAAAAGCTAATGACTGTATCTGTTTACCAACTGATTTATGCAACTGTCTCCATTAGGGAAAGAAAAAACAAAACCCTTAACATTTGGGGAAGGTTGAGATTATAGATCAGGTACCCCTATATCAAACGAGTCGTCTTCTTGAGTCTTTTTCAAGGTCTTAATTCTGTATTTTTCCACTTGTTGCATGAGCTAAAATCTTTCAGAACAAACTCTTCTGCCTCTACAGTCAGTTTGTAGTGGGTTATTTGTACTCCGTCTTTTACAATACTTTCACATAGGAACCAGTTACCAGTCAATATATATAATAACTAAATAATCATATTAGTAGCATGCTGGGTTTTTAACTGTTAAAAATATTTTACAAACAGAACACTGTGAGCACATATAATCTATCCTGGAAGATCTGCACCAAGCTGACAATAGTTTCCAAATAGTTTCCTATGGTCCTGGTTTTAACTACTAAAATCATAAACAGCTTTGCAGTTGCCTTTCTAAGGAACCATCTTTCTTTTTATGAACCTGCTAAGGTTTACAGAGGCCTGTTTATTGGGTTCACAGAAGAAGAACCTTTTCCAGTTTCTCCCAAACTTAGAACACACTTAAAATTTTTGTTCATTTATTTACTTATCACTTGTCTTTTGACCCCACTCTCTCTGCTATCAGAAAGGCCATCTACCCTTTTTTGAATTAACATTCTAAATGATTTAATTTTGGTTTTTATTATTATTTCCATTTCACATCCTTAATTATTATAAAGTAGGATCCATATTCGCAGAAGGAAAGGTGAATCATAGAATGTAGTCATATCTATCAGCAAGTCCTTAAAAAAGCTTAAAGTTGTTTTTGTTTTTTGGGCTTCTGCAGGTACAACATGATCTCAGGAAAAACGCTTTTGATTTAAGGAGGTGTTGACAGGTGCCATTTGTGTGCCCCCGCAAGCTATGAATCACCTTTCTCCTTTGGATCACTGCACAGCCTTATTATAAAATTTTGCTTTTAACTATGGTTGCAACTAATTTGTTCTGTTGCTTCTTTTTTAAATACCATTCCTTTATAGGGGAAATAGCAAAAAATATGAGATACATAAATAAATAAGAAATTTTAATAGAATTTCAAGAGACCATTGGAGTTGGGTGCCTAATAAATTCAAATAAATAAATGAATAAATAGAAACAAATAACAACAATAACAACTAAAACAAACAAACAAACTTATGCATGTTTTAACAGATCAATATGGGCCAGATACTTTGGCTGCCTCAAAGGCACCTGACGTACTTTCCTACTTGATGGAATCCATGACAGAATTAAAACCTATAATATACTGTTATCAAAGCTCAAGTATATTTTTGAACTGAACATTTCTGGGATATTTCAAACATGGACTAAAGCACTAGAATCTCTGATAATTCCCCATCAATGGATTCATGCCCTTAAAATGTTAAAAAGGTATCTATGGATATGAGATTAAAATTGATTCATCAAACAAATGTATTTAGGTGTACTGGACTCCCCAAAGAATGTATTTGAAAGGATGGACATCAGATTGACGCTTCACTGACCCATATTTTATCATCATGTGATCATTTTATATCTTATTGGAATAGTGAATTAATGTATATAAGTAGATTTATGGGAAAACCTCTAAAAGCTAAGATGTTAATGTGTCATTGAACATTACCAAAGCTTTGGAATTTGATTGTTTATGAGGAATTATGCTTGTATCAAGCATGGGGGTGGCTAAAAGAATCATATTTAAAAATTAGAAAAGTGATATTATTATCCAGACGTCAAGGAATGGTTGTTGGAAATGTGCAATCTATCTGTTTTGGAAAAGGCAATATTTTCTACTAATGAAAGGTTGCAGCAATACAAGTTACTATGGCAGAGATTTTGTGATATTTTGCAACACTATTTTGTATGGATTATATTATAGTAGTGCATTTATTAGTAAACTAATGACTATTGATAAGTATAATATCTAAGGTAAATTTTCCCCCTTTTTCCCTCTTTCTTTGGTTTTATTCCTTATTTTTTATTCTTTTATTTTGGCTCCTATTAATTTTTTTCTTTAAGATTAAATATTGTTTTCTTAATTGTGTATGTTAAAATGTTAAAGAAAATAATTTTTAAAAATAAAATTACAGTTATCCTGAATTTTCCAACCTTTTGAGCCAAGAGCCATGATTCTACAGTCATCATTAGCCAGTAAAGACATGAGTTAAGCATAGAAATTCTACTTAGAGCCATGATCTCTTAGTTATTTTGTGACCCTGGACTATTAAACTACGGGTATAATTTTTCTTGTCCTATTCTGGCCTTTTTGTGTTCTGTCATTCAGACCATAAAGCAAAACTAATGAATGTTCAGCAATAAAAAGCAGGTGGCAGTTGCAATCAAAGCAAGTTCTATGGAAGACAGAGATCTCAGAAATGTTATTCAGAAGAATTTCAATTTCCTATACCTTTCTCAAAAGAATGACTCATAATACTGAGTATGAGCTACGCACTCTGTAATAAAAGCTTCTTCCAAACCTCAAAAGCTTCATACATGTAGCAGTCAGATGTTCAAAGGCACTATATTAATCTAGAAAAAATGGGCAAGTAAATTAGCACTACCATATTTCCACTACTCCTAATTTAGAATCATCTGCTGCTGTATTATTACAGAAATATTGCTAATTTGGGGCCTGGGAATCACACAGCACTTCTACATACAATACTTGATTTAAGAGATTCATTTGGCCAATATCTCAATAGGAAATTGTTAGGACAGTATTTACGGGATAGGCTGAAATGTAAACAGAAAAATTTCAGAATAAACATATATGCAGATTTTAAAGAACTTAAAAGTCTCTGGAAGATGTGGTGCTATGTATGACTCCAGAAAAAAGAATTTGCTCTTTGTTGAAGCTTCCTTAGAGGTTTTTTCCCTGCATGAAGATCTCTGATATGGATATGAATTGTATGTGTGACAGGAAGACATATGTGTAACCGGTCAGGCAGGAGGGGCATGTTACAAATCCTGTCTGCTAAGGAATTCATCTGATGGGACCCAGAAGGAGAGCCCTCTCTTCCATAGCACCTTCCTGTGGAACTTCATCCCCCCAGATGTTAGACTGGTCCCGATTCTACTGGCCTTGTAGAAGTCTCTCAAGACACAGTCTGGGGATCTCTTGGAAATGGAGAGCCTGTAAGATGGCTTCACTACATATGAATTTTTACATTCTCCTGTGGTCTTATTATATGCATGTTTTATTGTTTTTAGAGGCTATTTAAGATATGTTTTATTCTTTTTATTGTACACCACCAAGAGACACATTTCTGAGATGGGCAGCTATACAAGTCTGATAAATAAATAAATAAATATTTTTGTCCTAAGGAATCTAAAACTAAGACTCTTAAGTATATGTCTGAGCATTGGAGTCAATACTGTTCAATCTATACTGATAGTTCAAGGGATGCAGCATTTAAGAAAATGATTCTGTTCTCACCTTGAGAGTTTGTAAGAGCTTCTGTTTGTCTGAGTGGCTTTCAGTTATATCAGCTGAGTTAATGAGAATGGTGTTAGCTTTGGAATGGATTAGGTAGGTCCAAACTGAAATAGCAGTAATACTGGGGGGGGGGGGGGGGGGTTGGTCAGGGTTGATCGTTGTTCCTAATGGAGATGTAAGAATGATCTGGTGAATGAAATTTTGTGTCTAAATACAGAACTGCAGATGCTGGGGTTTTTCATTCACTTCTGTTGGATCCCAACCCAGGTGGGTATTTTGGAGAATGAAAAGATGTATCATGCAGCTAAGGAGGGTTTGTGTCAAGCTGTTGAGGAGATTCCTGTGCTTTTTTCTCAAATACATGAATAAGATAAATGACAGATCAGAAATGAATGGTAAAGACAGTGGGATATGGGACATACTGAAAGGAAAGTTTATTCCTTCTGTCCTGATTTGAATTATTTTTAAGGTTTTAATTGTCATGGCCAGGTGAACCAAATTACTTTTTTTTAGAGGCCCATTGGATCATTGTGCATGAAGGAGGAACCTCTTCAGAATTGGAAAGTTGTCACAGGAATGTGATGTTTGTAGAGTAGAAGAAACAGCCAGTCAAGTCCTTTGGACTGTTTGCATTATGATAATGACTGATAATGACCCTCCTGTTGCAGGGACTCTGACTTGAGCATTTGTGTTATTTCTTTAAGAAACAAGCAATTTAAAGCCTTCTCACAGCTCTTGTGATACTTTTGCTGGATTTTGAGATTTGTGATTTATTATATATAAAGGCAATGAGGTAGATAGATAGATGATAGATACATAGATAGGTAGGTAGGTAGGTAGATAGATAGATAGATAGATAGATAGATAGATAGATAGATAGATAGATAGATAGATAGATAGATAGATAGATAGGCAGGCAGGCAGGCAGGCAGGCAGGCAGGCAGACAGACAGACAGACAGACAGACAGATAGACAATATTTGAAGGCAATGATAATAGGGCCTATGCTGGCCTAGCTTTGTAATTACCTCTGAAAATAAGGAGGAAGAGGAGAGGAGAGGCATTCTCTGTTTCTTTCTGCATTTCTACAACATGAGATGCTTGTACACACCTTTGTAATCCTAGACCATTTCTTTCTTTGGCAGTTGAGATGATTTTCAGTTTAGCTGCAGGAGGTAATGGTTTGAAGCTGGTTTTCCAATGAAAGTGCTAAGTATTCCCTGTTGGAGTCAACTCTTTCCTTGTTTATCCTCTTGGTGCCTGACCTTCCACCACTCTAGCAGCTCCTGTAACAGGCATGTTGGTCTGACTGCTTTGCATCTCCCATTCAGGAGCCAAAGTACAGCAAACACATGTTATAGTAATATGATTGTGCCAATCCCCCAGCATGGGGGTGAGTGGGTTACCTTATAAGTTGCATACAAAGAGCTAAACTGTCTCTTCTTTGGCTTGTGTGGGGAATGGGAATGAGGGTTTTGTTGTTGTTACTGCTGCTGGTCCTACAGAAGATCTTACAGCAATTCCGGGCAGGGCAGTGATTATTGCACCTTGTCAGTATCTGGGAGTTGGTCAAAATAAAGATGACTAAGGGTCATTTTAAAACTGTTTTTGTAATATTAGGGAGTGGAGACAATGGAACTGTGGTAGCACCCTTCCTTTCTCTTGCATTGCCTTTGAGCATTTCCTCACTATTAAGATAAAATGTTCTCTTCCCATCCTTGAGTTGGCATCAAAAGTGCCTGCATAAAATGTGCTGTTCCCATTGCCAACCTTTCTCCTGCTTCTGCTGCATCTGTTCAGAGCTGCTGCCAAATATTGTTTTTCTGATTTGTGAATGTGCCACTGATTATAGTCAAGGCAACTGATTTTTCCTCAGGTTTTGCTGCCTTCCCACTTCAGCATGTCACCAATGGTGGAAACATCCACCAATCAAAGCATGGTAGCATGAATGGGGTAGGTCAGATTTCAGGATTCTGGCAGAGCTTCTCTGGGCTGGTTTGTGTGTCTCCTCCTCCCATAGTACCATTTAATCACTTCCCATTTTTTAAAAAAATATAAAATAAAGAAGCATGTGAGAAGACACCAGATGAGAAATTATTCCAGAGAGAAGGGAGGTAGATCCTGCCTTGACAGTGCAAATAGCCTAAGACCTGTAGAGGGAGATGATAGAAACAGGCTAGATGTTGGGCAATTATTTCACCAGGGAAAGTGATTGCAACTGACAAATACAGGGAAACTAACAAATAATTGAAAAAGCCCTATAAACCCCCCCCCCATTATTTTTAGGACATTACAATAATGAAAAGCAGGGCTGCTGCATCTAAAGGTAAAGATACCCATTGATGTCATTTCATAAAGTTAGTGCAGTGGAATAATACTAATATGTCCCTTCTTTTCCCCAGAGGAAAACAGTGGAGGTCTGGTCATTTTACAGTGTTCTACAAATACAACCTCCACTTTCCTTCAAAGGTCTGGTAGTTTCAGAGCACTGTTAAAGCAGAATTCTGCATATATGCTGACTCTTCTTCCACAACTAAAATGGAGATCACCTTCTCTCTTCTCCTCATCCTTGTGGGCATCCTGATTGTGCCATAGTAAATGCTTTTAGATGTTCAGATTGAAGCATTTCTTCTCTAACAAAATATTAATAAGTCATCTAGATCCGAGACGTTGAAACTGTTATGCCAGCAAGGAGATGACCTCAATTTTTCTCCCATGTGAATAAATTAGAAGGACTCATAGGAAATCTGGGAAACAGATTTGAGAGGAGCAGTTTCATTCACAAGCTGGCAAGAGCTGTGCCACAAAAGAATAAAACAATGTGAGATAGAATCTGGAGAAGGTTTGCTGAAGGTGATCCATCACAATGCTAACAGCCACTTAAATTTCTTCGTATTCATAATCACACTTCTGTAAAATATTATAGAGGGGGTAGCAGAGAAGTGGAGGATGGGAATGTTTTCCTCTGAATTTTTTTATATTGTAAACAGCAGGTTCTGGAGGCAAGAGTTTGAAGCAAAGAATATAATTGCAGATATATAATTACAATTAATGTTACCAGTAATTTGATTGCAATTAATGGCATCTAATTAACTCTGTCCTGTACAGAAGAAAGAAAGATAAAAGAAAGGAAATAATTACTCCTCCCACTTCCAAGTCTTCTTCAAAATCTGCTCTCAGGTATTAGCTTGCAGAATTGTGAGTACCTATGGAGGGGGGAAAAAAAACCCTAGTTTTTGGTGAGGCATCTGGTAAGTTGACCACATGCAGACAGGCTTGAATAGATAGAACTGATATTTTGTTTTCCCCAAAACATCTTCCATGTAAATCACAATTATATAACGGCACACCCAGTTGAAACTAAGCTGCACCTTCATCATTCCACTAAATGTCAATAAAAGGTATGCTTAGCCTTAAATAATTCCAGATTTGCTGCCTAGACCCAGGACATCAGAGATGGAGCATCTGCCATGATTCATCAAAGCAACAGTCAGTACCTCAGCCTGGCTTTTATTTATCTTCCAAATACTGTAGTTTGGTGCAAGAAGGGGCTGCTTACAACATCCAGTTAGCAGGCCCAGATGAACTCTCCCCAACCATTCTCTCTGCGATGAGCATTGTATATGTGCTAAAAGCCTTCTGCAAGCAGATGTTTAGCAAATAACTAATTACCGAGTGTACAGCTTTGCCAATGAACTTTTTAATATATATTTAGAGATTGTGCCTCATTGGTTTAATTTATCAATAAAACCTTTCTCACATGCAAGGCTGCAATTCTGCACAGCTCTCTTTTATATTTCAGGATGGCATTAAGTTTGGGAGTATTCAGCAGCAAGATCCATTTTATTTTCCTAGAGCTGGGCTGAATGGAGAAGTTCTTGTAAGAAGGACTAGGTACTCTCTAGCTGAACAGAGTAGAATGACTGAGAAGATTCAGCTTGACCAGTGGCAGCCTTTCATATTTATCTTTTTCCCTGGAATAAGGGAGATTTTCAATTATCTTCCCTCCCCCTTCATAATAGTTTTCAATAAAGGAGGAGAGGAGGGCAAAGTCCCATTGCTTGAACATAGGCATCTGTAGAGGGCAAGGGGAGTAAGGGATGATATCTGTATCATGATGCCAAAACTACCTTAAATACAGTGGTACCTCGGGTCACGAACGCTTCTGTTCATGACCAATTCGGGTCACGAACAGCACCGTTTGCAAAATTTTGCTTCCGTTCGCGTACTCGCGTGTTCGCGTGACGAACAGGATCCGCGGCCATTTTCCCTGCTCTGACATGTGGTCGTGGCTTCCTGTAGGGAGGGGGACTCTCCCTCCAAACAATAACCGCCTCCCCACTGCCTTCCTGTCCTCCACGCCTCAAGCAAGGTTAGCATTCTCTCTCTTCATAGTGTACTGTACTGTACTTTGTGTCATATTTTTGTGGTTTTAAAAAAAATACATATGGTTCAGAATGGATTAACCGTATTTACATTGAACCTTATGGGAAAATTTGATTCGGATCACGACCAATTCAGGTCGTGACCAAAGTCGCAGAACGAATTAAGTTTGTGACCCGAGGTACCACTGTACCTGCATTTGATGCCAGGATGTAAGGATGTGCACATGTCTTTATTGCGATCCAGTCTTGGCTTGCTGAGGACACCTATGTGCCTGAGTGAAGAAATGATGGATTTGGTCCATTCATTCCTTTGCACAGGAAGTTCTGAACATTATTACAAAACCAAACAAACCAACAGCATCTATTCTAAACAGAACAACATACAAAATTGCAACAGTATAGGCAATAAATGATTTAACATGGAAACAAACTTAAGCATTTAATTAGCTTGATGATTTGGACTACAGCTAATCAGAAATCCCCCCTAACGGTATAAACTGAGGAGGGGGTGCTGTTGCGTCTGCACATGGCTTAGAAATGTTCTAGAGGGGATAACTGACTAAATTTTCTCACACCTCACTTTTTGCACATTCAACATAGTTCTAAAACAGACGCCTCCATGAAGACTTGCCATCCATTTGTCAATAGTAATTCTGGGTGACATACAAGGATTAAAAGCCAAACCACAGCATGTAACATATGGTGCCCAAGGATAAAACAATAACTCCAATCATAGGAAGACACATCAATAGCAGCAGAGCTCACCTAACCTCCTGACCCAAAAAGGCCTGGGGAAAGACCCAGGTCTTCAGTGTCTTGTGAAAGGCTAACAGGGTCAGGGCCATCTGGATCTCTGGGGGGATCCTTTTCCACAGGGCTTAATAATAACTTTGGAGAGCCCTCTCTGTGAAACAGTGTGATGTCAATCCAATGTAAAGATGGATAAGCAAATAAATATATATTTATAACACTATAATTATAGGATAAGTTCAATGAATAAATACAATAATGATATTTTACCTAGGTTGTAAAAGATTTTTCTAAAAAAATAATTTGAATTATAACTGCTAGAAATGCACTTTTGCTGATATTGGTTTTACATTTATTATAAACATGTTAAGGCCAAAACATCCCAACATTGTTATAAACACAATTAATTGGTTTCTTCCATTATATAACCACATTGGTTTTTGTCAAATATTTATACATTGCCTGTTCATTATAGTAAAAGAGGTTACTGAAATGTGGATTTAAAAAATTTGAAATGCATAATAATAAATTTAACATAACTGACTAAATTATCAGTGCTGTAGAAATATTACTGAATTGGACTGAAGCACAAATAGTGGGGAGAACTGAATGTGAAGGTTTAGGGAGAAGAGTAATTTAAACTGTAAATAAAGTTTAGGAAAGGATAGAAACAACATTTAAAAAGATACCATTTTTAAATATTATTCTTGATGCCTTTTATTAATCTGCAGAGTAAATATAAATTAGGATATTCTGGAATTACTCAAAAAGCCTGGGCTGTTTGAAGTCTTACTGATTCAAAGGGGAGAGTGTGATAACATTAGACATGCACTCAACTTTTCTTTTGAAATGAACGGGCATAGCATAAACCTCATATTTACCTTTTATTGCTCTAATATTCAGAAGGAAAGAAAATAATAATAAAAAAAGAAAAGAAAAAAGAAAAGGACATTATAACATTATATATAAAACCACCTTCATCTTGACCCAATAGAATTATATCCATCAGTCTTTTTGCTATGTTGATAGAGACCAACTCCATAAACACTGGACAAACACATATAATTAATACAATACCGTAAATCCAGATCACACTGTCTTTTCACTGTAACAGAGTACAGGTAGTCCCCCCAGTTTATGGACGTCCCATAGTTAAGAACAGAGCCTACTCTAGTAAAATTCGAGTTAAATACACAATGGTTTGAGTTCATTATATAATACTACTTATACATTATTATACTATAATACTGTTCTGGCTTACATACAAATTCGACTTAAGGACAGACCTTGGGAATGGAACTCATTGTTAAACTCGGGACTACCTGTAATATTTTTGCTACACCTCATGTTTGGTGAATCCATAGTTCTTCACATGCTGATACATTCCACATTGTTAGTATATAATTCAGAAATACACATCTTTTAAACCATATTCTTCCCAAAACAATATTAACAAGCTATACATATTAAACCAAAACAGGATGATATCATAACATATGTGCAAGTGTCCCTTCAGTTATTTTACTTTATTGTTCAGCACCTGGACATTTTTCAGATGATCTTCCTCCAATTGGTTCTGCTTATCCTTAAGGATAGGCAGAAGGGATCCCTCTGAGTCCCTACTCTCAGGGAATGTCATCTTCAGGGACCACGGAGGGACCTTCTTTTCAGTCACTTCCCCCCTTCAGTGGAATACCATTCACCTGAAAATTGTGTGGCCCAAACCTGCTAGATTTTAGAAAGGTTATTAAAATCAGCTTTTACGAAAGGAGTTGGGAATAGGTATGGCAGAAATTTTGTCCCTTCTCATAGTTTGGGGGTTTATTGAAATGAAGTTCTTGCATTTTTCCTTAGTGGGAAAATGTAAATTGATGTAGGCCATACACAGTTTGGAATGATTGGAACAGTATATGAGCCCAGTAAATAACTATTAAATAAATAATGAAGTTGATTGGCAGAATCTTTACCAGCCTTCAAAAGTACAATTATATAAGCTTCTGTAAAAGAAGTTGGAAAAACTTTATTCAGAAAAGCCTTCTTATAAACCTCCAACAATATAGGAACCAAAAAAATCAATATATGGTTTATACCACTAAATAGGATAGCCGTCAAGCCCAGGAGCATTTCCTTTTCCAAAGATTTAATAGTATGTATTATTTTCTGAAGAAGTAAATGTGCAGCTAGATAAACAGCGTGGTCATGTGTAATCTTCAAAAGAGCTATATTGTTTAAAAATGATTAATTTCTTCCCTGGTAACCTTTGCTTCAATGTTATACTACAGGTATAACAATTTTTAAAAATGGTAATCTATTATATCAGCCGTTATATACTTTGCCCTGATTATCTTTAAGAGTAAAAATCTTAGTTGCTGCTGTTTCAGTTGAAAAGCCAGTAATTTACCAGATCTTTCCCCTTGATCCCGATATTATTGGTTTATGTGATTTAATGAATATACAAGAATAATTGCATAGAGTGAATTAAGTTGCAGCATAGCAGACCAAAAGATTTTATAGAATTCTAATGTAGATGTTCCAAAGTTTTTAAGGTCTACTTTCCAGATTTTCTATAGATTTGTTGTTTTTTTTTCATGAAGCATACACAATAATATGACTGTAAATATATATCTTGAAAGCATTCCAAACAGCCTCTAGGAACTCAGAGTGTGGAAAGACCCTAATATCAGAGAGGTTAGAGTTATAAATTCTTTACCTGGATCTTAGGTAGGCAGATCTCTAGAAAGTGACAGAAGAGTTGTTAAAGAAGACATTGCATAGATATTAGAAGCATGATTTTACCTATGGAAATCTATACCAGCAAATCTATATTGATAAATATGTTTGACACGAGAGCATTTTACAAGTAAGGATAGAAGATAGTATTATCTCAAGTCATCTACTCATAAATATCTATCCAATATGAGATATAAACAATTCAGTAAATACAGTGGAACCTCGGTTTACGAACTTAATTGGTTCCGTGACTCTGGTCGCACCCCGAATTGGTCGCAACCCGAAGGAAATTTCCCCATAAGGTTCAATGTAATTACCATTAATCCGTTCTGGCATGGAGGACAGGGAGGCGGCTATTGCTTGGAGGGAGAGTCCTCCTCCCTACAACCACATGTCAGGGGTGGAAAATGGCCGCGGACCACGTGTCAGGGGCGGAAAAATGGCCGCGGACCATGTGTCAGGGGCGGAAAAATGGCTGTGGACCATGTGTCAGGGGCGGAAAAATGGCCGTGGACCGTGTCATGGGAGGGAAAATGGCCGCGGATCCGGTTCGTAACCCGAGGCGGAGTTCGCAAACCGAGGTAAATTTTTGCAACCGGAGCTGGTCGTAACCCGAAAAGTTCGTTAACAGAGGCGTTCGTAACCCGAGGTACCACTGTATTAGATTAATAAGAGTATAAAAGGGGAAGTCATGTTGAAGCCAGTTCCTCTATATGAAATGAAAAGCTATGATTCTTCATATGTATGTGGTTCAGATAATAATTTTAGATTTTAGATTTTAGACTCCTCTGTGGAGGAGTCAGAATTGGCAAGATGGCAGATGGAGTGTTGCATGTAAGCCTTGTCCCTTTTGTATGTGTGTGCACCATCAACACACTTACAAAGAGGTGGGCCTTGCTTCTTTCCAATTTTGACCTCTTCTCCCTCACAGTTGCTGGTGTGACCCATTAAAGTAACTTTCTTGGCAAGACTCAGTGCAGAATGTGACAATGAATTAATTTTGTTAAAGCTATGCTAAATAAACATGTTGATGTGATTTTTTCCCCTTGTTTTAATTTGTAAAAAGAATTGTGCTTTGGTTAAAAAGGAGAAAGATAGTTTTTGCCTCAGAGAATAATTTAAAGATAAATACTGTGCATTTAAGACCTCAGAGAGACATATGTCCTAAGGAAAGTTCAAGGGTATACTTTCAAAACCCTTAAAAATGTCCAGTAACAGTTAACTAATGGCTGAACTAAAACAAAGACATACATGAGAATTTTTTAACATAAAGCAATTGCTCACAGTATAACCATATAAGGGGTGCCTTCTTATTGTTACTGAACTTGTGAAGCAAAATTGTCAAGAAATATATTAAATTATACTAACTTCTCCATAATGTGGTACCCCTCTATCTTTCATGTGAACAGTGATACCTGAGTTCCTAGATCACCCCACTTCAAATGTTAACCTCATGGATTATGTTGGACAACATGTTTGTTGCAAATTGGATGAATTAGTTACCTGAAAGAAAGGCTATTTTTTTCTGCCAGATCTTTTGCCTATGAAATATATGTGGTGGCATAGATGTCCTGAGAAATAATATAGACTGCTGTCTAATTATTTCTTTGATTTTTTTTTCAATTGTATCAAACTTTTTTTTCTCTGGGAAAATTTTATACATCACAAATATCCAGAAAAGGAATACTTTCATATCTGTGTAGGAAGATGATGTAGAGGATTCAAGAAATATTGGAAGAACTGAAGATGTTGATACAAAATTTGAGATCTCAAGCATTGAAATTATTAGTTATCCTGAGCTTAGAGCAGCTGTGGGGGATGTTTTCAGAGTAATGATTCCACAAATCACTTTGATTATATAAACAATAATGTCAGCAAGTGTACAACCTAGAAATGCAAGGCTGGACAAAAATATTTGCTGCCTGAGGTGAAGGAGCCACGGATGTCCTCCATCCACACAAAGCATTTTTTTTCTATACTGGGGAGAAAATCACTCAAGCACTTTTCCATGATAAGGAAGTACCCAGAAATATTCCATCTTCCATGATACAAATCAGATGATTGAGATTTCTGCCTCCCATTTGTAATGATAGACTCATTACTGAAAAAGTCCAGTTCCTAAATATCGAATGTTCATGTGGTCCTTGTAATGCAATAGATGTGGTGACAGACCTCACAAGATAATAGAGAACCTCACAAGTTGAAGGGCTTGCTTCATAACCCAGAGAAGAAATATGGAACTGTATCATCTTTAGTGATTTTTTTACAATATTTCCCAGAAATATCAGTTTTGTGACAGGTGAAATGCATCAGTGCAGATAGGTATGCCTGTGCCTGTACCCACACTGTTCAGACCTAGCTATCACTGGGGACTCTGAGCTGATGTCCACCACTGACTTTTTAGTTGTATACATAGCAGGTACTATTTGTGTAAATATAGCAACACCAAAAGTCACACACAATGCACAGGTTTCATGCGATATTTCTTCTATTATTCTTTGGTCATAAGTTTCCTCCCTGATACACATACCTGTCAGATAATAATTTATAGAACAGAATGTACTTAGAATCAGTTTAGATTGCTACATCTTATTGAATTACATTAATACATATTAAAGGTATTAGAAAAAAAACAACAGCAACAACGTGTGCATGAACTGGAAAATATCAATGCAAACATGAACTTTTCTAAAGCGGCAGAGAAAATCTAATCTTGTCATAAAAAAATAAAATAAAAGTTTGAATATTAACTTTGCACATGTTGACCATTCAGGCTATTCCAATTCCACGTAAAAAAAAAAAAATCTGAAAAACACCGTATACATTGATAGAAGTAAAAATTGTGTGGCTGCTTCTCTCATGCTGATTTAACTTTATTTTAATGTCTTTGCTTATTTCTGTCAACTAGTAAGTTTCAACTTCTACTACAGAGAGAAGAATGCAGTTCATTCACAATTTGTACAAGAATCTATATTTTATTCAGCTACGAAACAAAAAACAAAACAAAAAACCAATCAATCATGATTCTCCCAAGCCACTGATGGGCTCCGGCCTAGAGAAGCTAGTAGAAAACATCCTTTGGTTGCTTGGCAACCACAATCTGTTCTGTCTTCTCCTTCAGGGTTCTTAAAAAAGGAGAGGGTTTATGAAATGGACCCCTTTTAGGCCCTTCAAAAGGCTGTTTCTGGACACATTAACATGCCCCAATAAAAAATGAACACAAAGGGGAGGGTCTTTGTCTAGGACAGTGTTGTCCAAACTTGGCCTCTTTAAGACGAGTGGACTTCAACTCCCAGAATTCCCCAGCCAGCATGGCTGGCTGGGGAATTCTGGGAGTTGAAGTCCACTCATCTTAAAGTGGCCAAGTTTGGACAACACTGGTCTAGGAGGAACACAGAAGAGCGAACTTACTAGGGTTGGCTTGGAATGGTGATATAGAGTGGCTGATCCTCACTCTTCAACAAAACAGGAAGCTTATCTTTCTGTGAGTTACACAAAACATATCCAACAATATATTCCAGAGCTCAGTGAAAAACATAATAAAACAACACCTTCAACATGTTTAGAATGGATTAACAGTGTCATTGTGATCTAAATGAAATTATGGCAAGCAGCCACTCCTTAATCTTTCTGGAGGTTTGACAAATGTATATTTGTCAACATATTGCACAGACCCTTTCTCCTACCCCTACATACTTTTCCTTTCCTTCCTTTTCCATCTTTCAATTAGCCTTCGTAAGTTCATTCTACAGTAATTGCAGGCAGTGTTTCAGTCAAATAAAACTCATTAGTTTCAAATGTCCATGTGAAAAGTGTACATGGGGAACGTTATGTTAAAAATAGAAATATCAGGAGAAATTATATTAAGATATGTACATTATGGGAGATGGTATACAAAAGATTTGCCAATTAATGAAAATTGTGAAGAACAATTATATGTGAATTTTCAAGCTTTATGTACAGACAGAATTAAATAAATGGTTCCCAAACGTATCCTTTCAATGGAATTCACTGGGACTTAATTAAGCTGATGAATGTGGTCCTGTTTCAACTTTTGTTACTGCCTCCATTGCCTCCTTAAAGTGACCATCTCAGTTTAGCAACTTCACCAGCAGTAGGATAGAACTGTGACAATCTTGGGTTTGATTTTCAAGGGCATATGAACATCTCAGTCTCTGAGTACTGCATATCTCAATGAGTTAACTACCCATCCCAATTTTTAGTTTTATCACCTTGAATGTTTGATCACCTCTGAAACCACGCAGAATGGTCATGGGAGAAATGTGCATAGAGTATAGACAATGAAGGTGAAAACTGCTGGCACCATTGGAGGAGGAGGAGGAGGAGGAGGAGGAGGAGGAGGAGGAGGAGGAGGAGGAGGGAAGATGCAGAAACAGCAGCAGTGGTGGTGGCAGCAGCAGCTTCTGCAGTATCACAAATCCAGCTGAATAAATATGTATGAATAAGGGTTTATTACATAAAACTATGCTGATGGAATGCAAAGCACTTGTAAAGAACATCGGTTGAAGGCAACAAACATTATAGAGCAGATGTGGTATTGACTTTGCATATTCCATTTTTTTTTTAAATTAATGTATGGTGACATACAGACAGAACCTCCAAAGTATGAAGAGTGTATTCACAATTTAAAACTGTATCTATAGAAGGGACTGAAATATTTATATGCTTTATTTCTGAACTTCATATCCTGTCCTCTTTCTCAGAATAGTCCTCAAGGCAGGTTTACCTTAACAAAGTTTAAAATGTATCATAATCAATATCTGAAAACACAAAATTGCCATCCTTTTTATTTATAGTTAGAATGGTTTAAAAAGTGATGAGATTGTGGTTTTCACTGCTTTTTCATTGCATGCTTATATGGATTTATGTATTGATTTCTTTAAGAATGTATATATACTGCTCATTATTTGATCCTAGGACAAAGCACAACAACTTCATAAACATACAGTTATAATGTCCATGAAACACAGCACTTAATTTTAAAGACTGTTGGCATCACAAAAGGATTTAAGCATACTTAAAGCATACTTTAACAAAAATAAAAGGCTTGAGAGCATATAAATTTTCTTGGCTGAGCTCTGAGTGAGAAGAAGACAGTATGCAAGTCATACATCCATGTGCTAGACGTATTTCCTTGAAACCAGAAAAGAGGCACCAGCATTCAAACTGACTTTTTTTCTGACAGGAGATCGCCTCTGCATACAAACAGATTGACAAAGGCAGAAACATGACTTAGGTGCTTTGATCTTATCTGATGAAGGATATTTTAGGGAGCTGCCAGCAATACGAAATGGGGTTAGAAATTAGAGTGGGCAGGCTCCAGGCCTGTAGTTTCCACTTTAATTTTACTAGAACTCCATGGATATACTTTACATTAAAGAATTCTGATCTCAGGGCTTTATTTTGAGTACCAGAATGGAATAGAGTTCAGAGTCTTCCTACTTCCACTTAGCTAACCCAAGTATTCTTCATTTAGCAGAAGTCCATATGCATGTCATATTGTTCCTGCTATTATTAAATAACTGAAGTCACAGATCATTCATTATCTGCTACTGCAAGTCATCCAGAGATATACTTCAGACCTATAAGCAGAAGATTTTTTCAACATTGGAGAACTTTCAAGTTAGAGTGAAAGATTTGAAATAATTAATCCCCATTTGCTAATTAGAAATAGCTAGTCCCCAACTTGTTCAAACAGCGATATACTGTATATAGCATCCTATGTTCATGCCACATTTCTGTGAGATGTGAGCCTTGTAGTAGCCCCTGCAAGTACAATATATGCAAAAGCAATTTCACATTTTGGGTGTGGGAATAGACAGTAAAGTGTTATATAGGTGATGTCATCACAAAGTTCAGACAAAACTTCTCAAGCTCAATGGGATGAACAGAATGCTTCTGTTTCTAAAGTTTTATCACAAGCTTGATTAACAAAACACTTATGTTAAACCTGACAATTATTTGCAGTTGGAACAGTTCATTCATTGATTGGTATATGATAAAACTGTTAGATGTCAGAAGATCTGAATGTATTTCTTGCAATAGCACAACTATGCCCCCTTCTGAAAAAACTGACTAAAGACATAGCTGTGATGTATTCTTTCTTGGATGGTTATTACATGGATATCTAAATAGATCCAGCACAAATGAATTATTTACTGGCTGGGTCTCTTGTAGAATATCCCTCATTGCTGGATTCAGTTCTGCACAAGGAAATGGGTGGACCACTTAATTAGAAAGTGATATTTCTCCCTTCAACGTCACATCTGTAGTACTTTTTTAAATTGAAGAGTCACAGAACATTTTGTACTGCTTGTTTTGAAAACATAGATAAATTTTACTGCAAACAGAAAGCTTACAAAACTCCTGTTTCCTTATTGAAGCTATAATGACCCCTTAGTCAGGTAAAATTATAGCATTTGGCAATTTCACTATTTTAGCATATAGTTAAAATATAAAAAGATAAACCTATCCTGGTTTTCTTTAAGGAAGTCAGAAATGAGATTTCCAGTTGGGTGCACCAGTTCCATATAATGTGTGTGTGTGTGTATGTGTGTGTATGTGTGTGTGTGTGTATATATATATATGAATTTTTACATAGATGAAAGACAAATATAAAGTAATATGTATGAAAGAGAAAGAGAAAGAGTCCAAGAAGTAAAAAGGAAGGAAGGAAGGAAGGAAGGAAGGAAGGAAGGAAGGAAGGAAGGAAGGAAGGAAGGAAGGAAGGAAGGAAGGAAGGAAATTAAAGAAACAGAAACCAAAAGCGATAAGCGACTTCCAACGTTCTTTTCAGCAGTTATAAACAAAGTGTCCCTTCTCCCTCTTTAATATTACAAAAATCCCTTCAGCCCCTTGTTCAGACCTTTTTCAATCATCAAATCCACAGATCGTCTTTTCACTTTTTTCCATTTTCAGCAAAAATAATACTTATTGTTTTATCCATGACCAAACAGGTCAGTTTTGCCAGTTTTGCCAGTTCTGCCATCTTCACAATCCATTCGTCCATTGTGGGTGTTTGAGTATTTTTCCATCGTTGTGCCTATAACAGTCTTGCTGCAGTTACCATGTATAAAACCAATCTTCCATAAGTCTTTCCTAATTGGCTATCCATAAGTCCCAGTAAAAATCATTCTGGTTTCTTCTCAATATTAATATTTAAAATTATTTGCATTATTGTGTGTATTTGTGTCCAATTATTTTTTTACTTTTTCACAAGTTCACCATGCATGATAAAATGTCCCTTCAAGTTCTTCACATTTCCAACATTGACTAGAAATATCTTTATACATCTTTGATAATTCCTCTGGTGTTACATACCAACAGTACATCAGTTTATAAAAATTCTCTCTTAAATTATTAGACAATGTGAATTTCATCGCATTTACCCACATTCTCTCCCATTGGTCCATCTGTATTTTATAACCAATGTTCATAGCCCATGCAGTCCTTCTTCTGTTTCAGAACTTAACAAAACTTTATACATTTTTGCAATCACATGTTCATCATTTGTACATAGTTCATTTTCAAATTCTATCTTATGTTGTTCAATTCCCATTACCTTTTTATCTATATAAAATCTTTCTCTTATCTGTTCATATGAAAACCATTGAAAACTAAATCCCGCTGCAGTCAGTTGTTCTCTTGACTTCATCTTAAGTTCTCCATCTTCCAATATTAATAGATCTTGATATGTTAACCATTTGTCTTTGCCTGCTGTTTCTTTTCTATAGTATGCTTCCTGTGCTAAGACCAGTAAAGGTATTTTCAGGCACAATCTGGGTTTGTATTTATTCCATATTCTTAATATGGCACTTCTCACAAAATGATTTTTAAAATCTACATTAACTTTAACTTTATTGTAGCATAGAAACCCATGCCAACCAAATCTCAGGTTGTGTTCTTCTAACATTCTTTTATTTCTCAGCAATGCACACTCTTTCATCTGGACCAAACAGCAGGCTGCAAAATACAATTTAAAATCACGTAATCCTAATCCTCTTCTTTCTTTTGCATCTTGAAGAATTTTATATTTAATCCTTGGTTTCTTAGCCTGCCATATGAATCTGGATATAACTTTTTGCCATTGCTTAAAAGGTGCATCATTTTTCAAAACAGGTATTGTTTGAAATAAAACATCATTCTAGGTAAAACATTCATTTTTACCACAGAAATTCCAAACAATGACAATTGTAACCTCTCCCATATTAACAAATCTCTCTAAATTCCATTTCATACCTTGACGTAATTATTTTGAAATAACATAAATTCATATTTGTCATAGTAATGCCCAAGTATTTTACTTTTTATCAATCTGAAAACCAATTTTAACAATCAATTCTTGTGATGGAATGTATCTACAAAGAGGAAGGTGATGTAGTAGATAGCAACAGAGAGCAAGGCTGTCAGGAAGGAAGGAGTGCATTCCAGGAAGGGAAAGGAGACAAAAGACAACATAGTCCACAGGGGGAGTGTGGGAAGCAAAAGAGGTTCAGGATAGCCACTCCCTAGAATCTCCCAGTGTACACCCACTTGTTGCAGTAGTATAGATTTAGTCTGGCAAGATTCTGTCTATAAGGTGTAAGCAAATAAAGGAACTTAACTCAACTGGACTGTTTCACCGTTGTTCTTGGGCTGGACCTGATGATTCTTTTTGATCTTCCATTCTCATATATTTTTTAACATTTTTGTTTTTTCTTTATTAACTTTAAATCCAGCTAATGCACCAAATTCCTTTAACTTTGCCATTAATACATCTATTCCTTCCATAGGATTTTCCAAAATTAAACCTAAATTGTCTGCAAATGCCCTTAATTTAAATACTTCTTTTTTAACTTTCACCCCAGCTATTCTCTCATCTTGTCTTATTATTCTGTTCAGAACTTTAAGAGCCATAATGAACAGCAGTGGCAAAAGTGGACATCCATGTCTTGTCCCTTTTTGTATTTCACAGGGTTTTGTCAATTCATCATTTACTATAATTTGTGCCATTTGTGAGGCATATTATCAATTTCACCCATTTAATAAAATTTTCTCTAAAGTCCATATAATGAAGTCTTGAGTTGCAGGATAGAGCATTCTTTTTGGTATTATATGGGCATCCTTTTTCCCTTACAGGGTCAAGAATTCCTATCAGATGACATGGTGTTGGACACTAAGTTGGATAACTTTAAAAGGAGATTAAATAAATCCACGGAGGAAAGGGTTATTACTGTTGAAGACTAAATTTCCTGCTTGTGAACTTCCCAGAGACATCTAGTTAGCAATTGTGAGAAACAAAATGCTGGATTAATTATGCAGGGCTGTTCAACCCATATTTGGTCTTGTGGACAGTCTTAAATAAGGAATAGCTTCCTTCCTTTTTCTTTTACCCAGAACTATTTATTCAGCAGATGCATTCCACCTTCATTTGCCTAGATTTGTCATTCATGACCCTCTTTTCTCTCTCTTCCAAAAACATAAACATGGGTTTTGAAACTGTAGTTCCAATTGTTTCTGAGCTTTCTCTCCCTGACTGAGTAGGAAAGGATGGAAAAGGTGGCAAGCAGGCATCTGAAGACTCAGCTTTTCTCCAGGCCTTTGGCAAGGGTGAATGAAGCATCCTTGGATTGCTAGGTTGGTTTCCTTTTTTCATTCCTGTTTGGTTTTTGTTATTTTTGTCATCTTTTATTCTTAAATTTTGTTACTTACTGTATTTTTTGATGGTTTTATTTGTAAGTTGTCCAGAGTCATTGGGAGTCAGGCAGCAGACTAATTAAATAAGTAAGTAAAACAACAGCATAAAGATGTCAACCAGCCATTCCCTAAAGGCCTCCTGGGAGAATTTGTTTGTTCTTTAAAAGCTTCTAGAAGGCCATCTCAGAGGGGTTGTTCCTTAAGATAGGCACCTTGAGAGAGAAGCAAAACTTTCTGACTTCAGCCCTCCTCACCTCATGGGAGTTGAGCACTACAAGCAGCTTCTCCTGGGAAAACCTCCATGGATGGATCAAATCCAGTAAGGGTGGGCAGTCCTGCATGTGCCTTAGGTGTCAAACAATAATGCTAAAAAAGAAAATAATAAAATTATATCTGAAACCTCCATTACTCTCTCTTCAAAAAAAAAAAAAAAAGCCAAAACAAGGAAGTCTTTGGGAAAATGAGGAAGAGTGTCTAAAGTAGAGAGGGTTGCTGTAGAATCTCTCTCTCCTTGGGTGGTTTGTCTGGTCTGAGTACTTCCCTTCCTTTTCCCCCTTTTTCTTCCCACTTTGAAACTATCCTGTTTCTCTTTTCTGCTGCTGTGGATATCGGTTGATAGCTTACAGTATTGAATTCTCACCAGAAACCTGCTCAACGTGTAGCAGAGCACAAATGGACTGGAGGCTTCCCATGCCCTGCCCCATCTTGGAAGAGCTTCTTCTTTCTAACTCTTTTAGCCCCAGCAAGAGACAATTCGGTCCTGCTTACATAGCTGCCTGCCTGTGAATGACCTCCTAATCATTGTAAGGAACTGTATCTTATTTCTACAAACAGTGCTGCCAACAGCAGACTCACATGTAAAGAGCTGAAATGCTTCACTCTTAAAAAGATCTATCTGGGAGCCTAATAATTGCATTGCCTATGTTATCACAGTACATAGCCAAAAATAAACCCACAATTCATCTATGGAAGAAAGGAAGAAAGAAAGCTTTCTGCAAAATTATCACATCCCAGTCAGCCCTGGATAACTGTTATGTAAATGTGTGTGATGACCTTTACGCTTCCACCATTGATTCCAGTGAAACACTGCACAAATAATTCTTTCTAATGGTTGCTTGCTGAACAGCAGCCTGAAGGGGGAGAAACAATTGTTTCTGTATCCTGAAAATAATTCTAAAGGTGTTGTTCACAATATCCTCCATATTCCTTAGGCATTTTCCACTGGTAGTAGATTTGAAAAGCTGTTATACAGATGGTATTGTCAGTTGTATTTATAGATTAAAGCCAGTTTACTTGCAAAAATCTGTGTCAATTCCTGTTTCCATTGCCCCCCCCCCTTTTTTTTCCCCACTATGAAGGTCTTTTAGCTCTTTTTTTGCCCCTGTAAATCATTTAAAATGTATTTGTATAATAAAACTCAGGAAATTCACTCATATTCTTGGCCATCTCATAACTCAGTAATTTCATCAAATAGAATAGGAAATGATGGAGAAAAAATGCAGAACTTCTCTGCCTGACACTAGTTTCGAGGGAACCAAAGTGAGTGTCCTGCATGTTTAAGCATGCATGGAAATCTTATTCTAATCATACAAGTTGGTAAGATTCTTCTTTGGTACTTCAGATGGGAAGCTTTGTTACACTTGTGTAGAGATCATTGCTAGGACTATACATTCATACATTATTTATTACTATCAATGATTTATACACATTAACATATAAAACGATATAAAAATAATTAAATATATTATAATCAGGGATACATTATTTGACGATATGTCTTGACTGCTGCCATGGAAAATTTGGCCACAATATTAGTGATGTTTTCATTAGAATTAGAGAGTAGAAACTTTGTATACTAGAGATCTGTCTGTCTTGTTGTTGCAGGACAGAGGTAGAATAAATGAGTTCCTTAGGTCCCTATAAATTACAGCAGAATATGAGTGATGGCTTCAGTTTCTCCTGAACTGCATGGACAAGTTTGTTCCAGAAGGGGGTTGCTAGGGCTATAGTTATCAGAAATCAAATTGTCTAAATGACTCCTAGGAGCTGAAATACCAATCAAATTGATATTTTATCAAGACCATCTGTTGTAATTTCTTCTCTCTTAAAAGTTTCTATTCCCACTCTGTCTGTGGTCCATCAGGTATTATCTTCCATGTCTCACTCTCTTGGTCTTACCTAAATGGCCATTGTTTTTGTTCACTGGCTGTTTTCAGTCAAGATATGGCAGCCCCATAGGTTAGATTCTGTGGCCCATGATTCATATGCATTACTAAAAAGTTCACTACTTTTTGAACTACAGATCTCCATGCATAAGAAAACAAAGATGTTTCATTTAAGACTCTACTGTGAAGCAGGACAATCTGTCCACTAATCTTCTATGTAACAAGCTATACTAACCAATAAGCAATGCATCATAAGCAGAGAACAGAGAAAGAATGGTCACTGTAGCAGCTAGTAAGGTAATAACACTCCTCCCCCCAAATGGACAATTTTATTTAATAGTTGCTGCTGTTGTAAACATTTGTTAAAAATTTCCAGCCAACCCAACCCCCTGAGGGCTGGATTTCCTTGCAAGATTATGCCATTATTTATTTCTCAACTGGCATCTAGGTGCAAAGATACAAATGAACATTTATCAGAGACAAGTCAATTCTTAACTTTTTTTATTTCTCTCTCATACACATGCACACACACACACACACACACACACACACAATTACAATAGACCTAGCTTAGCCAATGTAAGCTTTTGTCTTTATTCCAAATTAAGTACAACAACAGGGATGGTTGAGAAATCTATTCATTGTGAATTTTTAGTACAAACATATCCTATCTGTACTTCTCAGATCCTTATGGAAGCCAAAGACAAATTGTGTACCAACATAAATTCTTAGAAGTACTTAGTGATGTAGTTTAAAAAAATGGTAACCAGGCAACCTTTTGATGTCTGGAGCTGCATTTAATATTTTAGGTATTATGAGGACATCAATAGGTAGGATGATGTTGCAAAGTGTTGTCAGACAAGTAATTTTTGTGTTTTTTTCTGTGTTTCATAAGTCTTGTTTTGAGAAGAGTAATTGTCTTCTAAAAATCTGTAATTCTTTTCTTACAAACATAAAGAATGATGCTAACAGGAAACTTACTACTGGTTCAAGTCTTACATGATTTCTCAAATAATCATTTGAAATATTATTTATTAATTATATAGTAAAAACAAAACATTGCAAATGCTTTTCAAGACTGGCTCCTATTTCTACAACATTGTGACCATGTATCTTAGAATGTGTACATATAGAGTAAATATTATTGTATTCACATTTAGACCAATCTAGTTTTCTTGAAGCTCTTGATTAGTCCCCAAACAAAATGTTACACTCTTTGTACAGTTAGTCCTCCCTTAATGACCATTTGTTTACTGACTGTTCAAAATTATATCAGTGCTAAAAAAAGTGACTTACGACCAGTACCTGAAGTTATGACTGTTGCAGTGCCCCCAAGTGATTGTGATCTGGGCACTTGGCAACCAGCTCACACTTACAATGGTTGTAGCATCCTGGGGTAATGTGATCATCATTTGCAACCTTCCCAGTTGGCTTCTGGCAAGCAAAATCAATGTGGAATTGTGTGATTCACTTAACAACTGCATGATTCACTTAACAACCACTGCAAAAAAGGTGGTAGAATCAGGTCTGGTCACGTGATGATTTGCTTAATGACCACATCACTTAGTGACCTAAATTCTAGTCCCAATTGTAGTCATTAAGCAAGGACTACCTGTACATGTATACATCTAGTTCCTACCATTAGTAGTACAATTACAGAAGAGTTGCTCATTCCTACTAATGTACATAGGCTTCACATTAGTTTGTGGTTTTATATATGCATACACCCACACAAGCTATTATCAAAATCATATACAGTACACCATAAATAAACCGCATGAAGACATATATATCCATATTGTTGTATGCAGCAACTTCATTCAGTTAATTAAATGGCAAATTGGAAGGCCAAACCAAACATGTAAAATAAGTTATGTAAACTTTTTGAGGGTGTCATACTATATGACATTTCAGCCTTCATGAGACACCCTGGTTTCTCAGTGTTTACCCATCAGCAGAAATGATAGGCTGGAAGGAAGTAAATGAACTAAGGTGGGCTTGGAAATCTTGCTTGTTTGCATTTGATATGCAGACAGTAAATCAGGCAGGAAGTTTGCTTAAATCTTTTAAGTGACAATTGCTATGACCATGTAGTTGGCATGAAAAAGAAAATCTGTGTCTTGACAAATGGCCCCTATTGGAGATAAGGGGAAGAATTCCAATGAATTCCACATTCTGTCAAGTTCTATCAACAGCCTTGACTCGGTCAAGAAACTCACTGTCCTGGTTTCTCCTTACCTTGCCCTGGAATCTATGTTGATCTGCTGAAATTAGATGAAATACTATAGGAAATATGTAGTAACCTACATATAACAGAAAACTCTTCATGTTATCTCTGTCATATTTTATTATGGATGTTGCCTTTTTCAGGATAGTTGCTTTGCATTTTTTTTTTTTAATTGTGGGGGAGCTTAGCAGTTCTTAAGCTTTCCATTCAACAGCTCTAAATTTCAGTTAGCATTGTTGATACACAGACATCTGTGTTCGGTTTCTAACTCTACCCCCCTCCTCTCAGAATTTCTGCTGTTACATTTTTCTTGCTGAATTGAAACCAACAAGAATAACCTGCCATGTTATAATCATGGAACAGTTGGAGATGTAATCTAGTACATCAGAACAATGGAACACGAGGTGGTTGGAATGGAAAGATCCTAAGTAGTTGCAGAAAGAAAGGCACAATACTATTATATTGTGACATTGTTTCTACACATTCCTGGAAATTAAGGAGGCAAGAAAAATCTGGAATGAATAATTGAGCTGAAAAAATATGAAATGAGTAATTGAGGTTGAAATTTTGCTACCTAGTTTTATAGATCTATTTAAAAAACATAATAATAATAACAGCCACCCTGTGAACTATTTGTAATAATGAAAATGTTAATTAAAATACAAGTGTTTAAAAGTATCATACTGTCTCGTTATTTTTTCCTTAAAGAATAATATCATTTTCCTGTTTAATTAATCCCAATATTCATTTTCTTGTGTTTGTTTTTGTTTATTTATGGAATGTTATGCTTTCTTTCAAAATGTGTTATTCCAAGCAAATGTCCTAAAAATATTATTAAACACAATACCTAAAATATAAACAACAAACACAAAAACAAATTAATAAAAATAGCTGTATCAGAAGACCACCTTGTAGCATAAATATGTAAACATGAATAGAGAGCTTTAGAAAATAAAGTTTGAGGTGTAAAATGTTTCACTGATTATAGAAAGGCCTTTGATTGTGTCATTATGTTAGGCTGTGGAATGTGCTTAGAAAAATGGGAATCCCAGGACATCTCATTATCCTCATGAAAAACCTATAGTTTACAGTACGGACAGAACAGACTGGCTCCAAGTTAGCAAAGGAATGAGGCAAAGCTGTATACTCTTCCCTTATTTATTCAATTTCTATGCTGAATATATATTACGGGAAGCTGGAATGGAAAATGTGTGTGGTTTTAGAATTGGTGGAAGAGACATCAATAACCTGTGCTATGATGATTATACTATTCTCATAATGAAAAGCAAATGATCTGCAAGCTCTAGTAATGAAAGTCATGGAGCTCAGTGAAAAAAAAAAACTGGGGCTAAAATTAAATCTAAAGAAAATCAAACTAGTGACATCTGGTAGAATAACTGACCTTAGAATTAACAATGAAGAAATCTAATCTAATCTAATCTAATCTAATCTAATCTAATCTAATCTAATCTAATCTAATCTAATCTAATCTAATCTAATCTAATCTAATCTAATCTAATCTAATCTAATCTAATCTATTAAATTTGTCATAGTTGCCCACTCCATTAGACTCTGGGCACCTTAAAAAATCCAGAAAACACTAAAAACAATTAAAACACACATAAACAGACAGCCCAGACTAAAACAACCAGAAAAATTAACCATACAAATCCAACAGGGCCCTCACAAATACATCAATGAATTCATTAACTTCAGGTCTGGGAACAGAACCAGGTTTTAAGAGCATTCCAGAACCTCAGAAGAGTGGGTGCCTTGTATCTCTGGGGGGAGGTTGTTCCAGAGGACAAGGGCAGTGACAGAGGAAGCACACTTCTTTGGTCCCACAAGACAGCAACATTTAATAGAAGGGACCTGAAGCATACCCACTCTGTCCGAACATACCTGGTGAGCAGAAACAATTGAAGATAGGATAGGTCCTCAAATAACCAGATCCTAGATTGAAGTGGTGGATAGTTTCTGCCTTTTAGGATCAACAGACCATCAATGGTAAAGGAAGAAGCAGTCAAGAAATGCATGGCAGACTAGCACTTGACAGAGAAGCCATGAATATCATGGAAAAGATATTCAGATGCCACAATGTGTCTATACCTACAAAGATCAGAATAATGCAGGCAATGGTATTCCCTGTGGCATTATATGGAAGTGAACATTGGACTTTGAACAAGCAGGATAGAAAGAGAATTAATACTTTTGAACTCCTACAGATTCCACGGACATACAAGAAAACAAATGGATCTTTGAACAAATCAACCCAGAGTTCTCACTTGAGGCACAAAAGACCAGGCTCAAATTATTCTACTATGGACACATTATGTGAAGACCCAGCTCTCTGGAGAGGGTTCTAATGCTAGTAAACATGGAAGGAAAGAGAACAAAAGGATGATCAGCAACAAAGTGGATAGACTCCATTACAGTAGTAATGAGTATACCACTGAAAGACCTGAAGGGTCAGGAGAAGATTGTCATGGAGAAAATATACTTTTGGTGGAGAAAATATACTTATGTGTTGCTAAAGGTTGACACCTACTTGATGCCACATAATCATCATCAATCATCAAATAAAATGTTAGTAAGATGACAAGTCACTAAAAAGACAGTCAGCAGGCCTGGCACTAAAAATCAGCAGAACAGATAGTTGCCGTACATCTCAGGAAGGAAGTTTCCAAAGTTAGATAGCTACCATTAAGAAGCCTTGCCATAGGCAGTCATCCATCTCCTCTCTCTATCAATACCAAACTTATATACATATTCTCAGAAACAACTTTTTAATGGATGGAAACAATGTCAGCTCCAGGTTTTGGTTGGGCCCATAGGCAGAATATTTTTAGTTTCCTTCTCCAAAATGTCCTTCATCCTCTCAAGTATTGCCCATTTCTCCAAGACTTCTGGACAAATGAGCAGAGAGAGAAAAGTCCCTTCCCACTGCTTTCACTTCCCCTTAGCATGGCGATATAATTGAACAGATATCAAACAGGACATGAAGAAGTAACTAGGATTTTTTTTTCTAGCCATCTGAAGGAAGCTGCTGGATCCATAGAAGGTCTTCCTTTGTTGGAAGAACTTTGCTAGTAATAAGTGACATGTTTTTACTTTTCCATAGATTTCAGTGGGAAGGGGGAAAAAACCTCCCTACATTTCCAAGGATGATGTAGCTTTTCCCCTTTGCTTAGGGACATGCCTAGACAATGGAGAGGCTTTGGATCTGGACTTTTTGCCTTTTTTGTCCATGGAAGATGGCTGAAAGAAGAACCAAGGGGATCAAACTTCCCATTGCCAATCAGCAGAGGGAGCTACAGAATCTGACAGTTTCATCAGGATTACGAAACAAGCATTGCGTGTTCTGTCCCTCTTGTGTGCATGAGAAGTCTCAATGCATGTGCAAAAGGGGCAGAACTTGCATTGTGATGTCACAATGCTCATTTTGTTATTTTCCTTCCCTTATTCCCCCAACACAAACACTTGCCAATCAGAGAAGGTTGTCTGCAGTGGCCCTTCATTTGAATGGCTCAGCTAGGTGTAAAGAAGAGGAGAAACAGATATCCAGTATTCCCTGGGTTTCAGTGTTATTTATTAATTATCTGAAGAGTCCTCTACATTTATTGAGGATTATTGTACCTCCTAATGCAATAAGAAGCAAAGCATGGAGACTGAGGAAACATTTAGAGGCAAGGAATTACAAAAGGTATACAAAACATTCTATTAATCTCTTGAATCTATGATTTACCCAAAAGAATGCAACCATTTTGATTAATATGCTTTCGATGGTTTTAACTACAATAATTATACAACTTAATTTTGTTTGTAAATAGAGAAAAGCCATGTAATACTATGCAAATATGGGCTTCAAATTATTATTTTAGAAAAGGTTGAATGTAAATTCCCTGATTCATTTTTAGTGACACAAAGCTGCAGGCATTTTTATTACTTTCCCTCATTCCACAATAGAGTCAAAAACCTCAGAGGTTATAAAACTGAAATAAAGCAACAAAAACTGAACAAGGCACTCATAGAACAGAACCCAAAACGGCAATATTTAAATAATAAAATAAGCTTCTACGAATATTATCTTTTAGATTGAATTAAGATGAATACAGACTTTGGAGTCATTACCACCTTCTTAAACTTCATTGTGATATAAACATTATAAGAAAATCTTAGAATGTATTGAAATTAGCATTTTGGTAAAGTAGCATTTTCAAACAAAGATATCCATAAGTAGCATGTTTGGATAAGTTCAATAGCTGATGACTGCTGCCTCAGGCAATGACTTGAATATATACAAAAGCCATAACAACAACAGACTTTTTTTCAGGCAGAAGTAACTCGTTATTTTCAGAATCAAGCAATCTAATGTTGAATTGTCAAATAATATGTTAAGACAAGAAGAATTTCAAGCTATGTGGAATACTCACCTGTCAGCTTTAGAGTCAGCTCTTGTGATTTCAGTATTGCTCTGAAAGAGGTGCTAAGAGTGAACAAATTGAAAAGTCTAAGCCTTCTGCAGGTAGTTTACACCTTTCTATACTGGCATGTATTCCAATTTGCTGCTAATTTGGCATGTATTTGGCATGCATTCCAATTTGCCACCTGTGCCAAACATCTGCAGTACTGCATAACACAGCAGTGTTTGTACATTCCCAAACCACTGGAATGTGATACAGGTAAAATGATGTAAAATCAAGACCATTTCTGGTAGGAGTGTACACCTCTTCAAAAGGAATCTGTAATAGAGTCTTTCTAAATATGTGAACCAAGGTAGTTGTGGACTGCCATCATTTTTCAATCTATGAGATGCTGGAAACCCAAAAATTAGGACAAGACCAATGAATGTAGAATATAAGCATCTACAGGAAAGAACTGAATGGTGGATTGATATATGCTAAATCAAATTATTTAAAGGGCTGTCTCTGAAACTCTGTAATATTTTGTCTTGAAGACTGAATCCACTTAGAGCTGTTATCTTTAACTTAAGGGAAGATCTTAATGTGTTTTCTCTTGAAAACACTCCCTGGGCCCATAATATAGTGGTGGCAGACTTGCAGACATCATGACAATCAGGTTTTGGCCTTTTATGGAAGTGCTGATCCATTAACTACAACCTAAGACCAATTCATTGAGTACCACAAAATGGGAAAAATGCTAAAATACTTAGCTGGAAGCAGATTAGATGTAATGTTAAGAAAATTACACAATAAATTAAATGGAATCAAATTTAATTTTTTCTCCTGGCCTGACCTTCTTTTGGGAGTACAGCCTTGACAGTACACTATTCAATGCCCAGGTTCAGTCCCCCATCCCAAAAAGCAAACAATTCTGGGAACTCCTAATATAGTTCATCCATTCAGACAATTATCACTGACCCATATCCACAGGAATCTGTTGGGAGCTGCAGCATGGTTGAATTGGACTCTTGTTTTTTGTTAATGTTTCTTCGGCACAGCAAAAGCATTTCTCTGTATTTGCCATAAAACATGATCTCTGGTACCTACACTGCTTCTTGACAGATGGCTGCTGGAGCTAACTGCAATCAAATGACATTTTGTGGCTATTCCATCATTCCCTCCATAACAGGTTTTTTGGTGTTAAAAAGAAAAGATGGAAGAAGTGATGGGAAACTTAGGGTTACAAAGAGAAGTAGATGATATTTGAATCTTTCCTTCCACCCCTGCCAAATTCTGCAAAAGGGACAGGGGGGCAACACAACAAGATTCAAGTACTTGATTAATGAAACCAAGATTGAAGTAAGAAAAAAAAAAACTAAGTCACTTTTTATTGTTCTGACATATAGAAATAAGGGATACAATATTTTTACATCCTGTACTCTACACCCAGGGAGATATAATAGTACTGAAACAAGTAAGGATTTTTGGTTCGGTCAAAAGGTTCATGATTCAGAACTAATAGTGTTCCTTGCTTAACAAGTTTTTAAGTGAAAATCTACAGTGAATCAGGGGTATTAAAATACAGATCAAGCAGTTCTTTGGCTTGCTATTCTAATCCTGTGAAACTAAAATTATGCATGCTAAGGTTGCTGTATTCTACTCAGTCAATGGTTGTCATTTTGGACAGAAGCATTTTCAAAGCAAACTTTATTTTTCTTTTCCTGAACTAGCTACTTTTCCATTCCTCCCCCCCCCCCCCTTTTCAATGAGTCCAGCAGTGAAGCATTTGATTGTTTTTCCAGTCACTTGAGGGAGAAAGGAACAAAGACATTGTGAACCACTGGACATTACAAAAGTGTGGGTGACCCCTTAGTCATAGTTACAATAGACATAATGAAAATAATAGTGCTCTAATAGCTAGAATTCAATTAAATCTTAGACATTTAAAGGAGCCTATAATTTGCTTAAAACTCACAAGGATGAACTAACTTGCAGTCCCATAGCTAATCCTTCTCTCCAGGCAAATAATCTCCCCAGATCCATCCAGTTGGCTATTATGTATCACAGAATGCTGGGTTAGATGGGTCTATGTGGCCTAATGGAGCAAGCTGTTTCTATATTCTTAGATGTCGAAAAATATTACCTTCAGATATCTTTCTCTCTCAATGCTTCCACTGTACCACTGTTTCCACCATCTTGACTCTACTAATTCAGAACCAAAAAGGAGCAAAGCATGCTGTACCATCACTGCTCTGCCTCACTACAGGTCCTGTGGAAATAACAATAATTTTAAAAAGCCCTCTTCCCTATAAAAGAAAACACCCACACACCGGAAGCAATCTGACACATTGCACAAAGCTGCTGAATGAAGAGAAGATAGAAACCAACAAAATGTTGTTAGTTATACCCCAGCTCACTTTCTTATGCTGCTGAGTGGGAGATATAAAGCCGTCAAGCTAGTATTCCTCTTAAAGGACCTGCTACTGTGGCCGAAGCCCAGAAGCCAGGATGGGGGAGATTAGGCAAAAGTTCTCATCGAAGATGAGATGTTTCAAATTATTGCAAAAGGAACTATGAGATTTCCTGCAATTTCAGCTATACTGCAGCTGAGCCAGAAATAAATTGGTTCCGTCCTCCAACACTGCTGACATCATGGAACCCCGGTGATCCCGAGCTGCTTTCAAACCTGGGAAGAATCCCCGTGTGAGATGCCTCTGACAGAGCTGATGCAGAAAGGGGACTCTTGAGGTTTAACCTCTCAGATTGTAAAAACAACATTACTTAAAAAACAAGACTTCCTGATTTTAGTATATTTTTCTTCCAGGTAACGACATACAGGGCTGTAGCTGACACATTGGAGAAAAACGACCCCATGAGTTTCCATGAAACTAAATGCATAATGCATTTCCAGCTAGGTATAAATAATGGACAGAGAAAGACTTTGGCTTGCAGAGTCCATTATTTTTTGTACGGCGCATTGTGCAAAGTGAAAATCTATCGAATCCCCCAGCTGCTTTGAAGCTATGGCCTCAATAGGCATGACTGGCCAGAATGTCTACTTCCTGTAATTTTTCCAGTCTTACACTTCCTGAAGTAATTAGAAGGACTGAGACATTCCCAACTGCCATCCAGAAATTTCCCTTCATTCACAAAGGAATTCATTTGCTGGTTTGTTTAGAACAAACAGAACAGGAGTTAGTGTAGACCATGTTAACATTTTGGTTGCATTCTATTTCAGATTTGTCTTTCACTCTGGATAATTTTACAACTGTGGGATTTGGTTTTTCACTTTTTTATCAGCTCTGAATCAGCACAATAGTATCCATTAAGCACATCCTTGCTAACTGGATGTTGTTTACAGAATGAAAAGTAAGAGGAAGTTTCAGTTGCTATCATGAGGTTGGACATCACACTTAAGGAGAGGCTAAACTGAGTTGCAATTAAAAGCATTATAGTCATTGCATCATTTTATCCTATATTTTGGTGTTCACTTCCCATAAAGGGACAGAGAATTCTGTTATGCATTCCAGCCAACGCTGACCCTCTGGACCCCTGCTTATTTGCATTCCAAACATCTTCCAAATTGCACCCAAACTTACCTTTTGAAATTTCATAAAAGAAAGTGGCAGATGTTATCCCCAAATGTGTTTGAAAGTCTAATCCTGTTCCTTATCCTTCTTTATTGCCCTGTCTCCTAGTTGCCTCACTTAGAAACATAAAATAGAGCCACACAAACACTGCTTGAAAAGCAACAAAAACAAAACAAAAACAAATCACAAACCATACAACAATATCTCATTTTCCCAGAATGAACAAAAACTGAAGCCAATGATAGGCAGTGATTCCGCAAGCATGTAGTCATGTGGTTGCAGGAGGCATCACAACAAAGAGGCAGGGGAAAAAACTCTCCAAATAGATATTTTGTGATGCGATATCAGTTATGTGATTTTTATCACGTATATATAAATTAACTTGTCAGGAAGACTCAAGTATGTCTCATCTTTTCATGCATGGAGACTAGAATGGTGGTAAAGGAGGAGCAAAAATATTGGTGCCGATCTCTCTTTTCTACTCTGATGCTATTTGCTGGTTGCTATGGTTGAAGCAGCTCTTCCATATTTTACCCACAGGGAGAAGGGCAAACATCATTTTTCATATCTCATAGTTGTAGCTGTTAATCCTAAACAGATATTTATATCTTATTCAGTCTCTTCTAATGATCTAGATTATAATGTGATCACTGCAGACAATTTTGTCTTCCTCTCTCTAGCAACTGGCATGCTTGGGGAGAAAGACTAATGTTATTCAGAATAGCATTTCAAAGCTCTTTACCCTATTAGCACACATAAAATTGGGAATGGTCTGGGGAAACTTTTTATCTAATTTCCCCAGGGAAGGGAGAAATTCTTATTCCTTTCTGCCCATAGGAAACTCACTTTCTCTAGAGTGAAGCTCAACATCAAGTGTCAATAGTACAATAGTTTTACTTTGCCTAAGATATTTCCTTCTGCTCAATTTGTTGTTTGGACATCGTTTTGCATCTTAACACCCTGGACCATTGTTATGCAGCTGTTCAGTGGGAATTTTGTAACAAAGCCCCCAACTGATCAGAAATCCCTTCCTTTCAGCTTGTCCTGGCATAGTGTCATCCTTGAAATCCCTGTACCATTGTAGGCTTATGGTAGATGAAAAGCCTTCCTAGTATTGGAGGAGATGGGGTTAGTATAAGGCTATGCTTCTGAAGAATCCTCCTGTTACTTCCTCCTCCCTCCCTGCCTCTTTATAGTTGTGATCTTTTGCTCAGGCTTAATGCAAATGCTGCCTGTGGACATTATGCTTCCGTTGAGGGGAAATGGAACAAGCTTATAAGACATCCTGCGAAAGGTTGATTGAATTATTGTTTTTTCTTTGTTTATACAATTTATATGGTTGCCCATCTCATAGTAATGATTCCAGGCAGCATTCAAAGAATTAAAACAACAACAACAACAACAAAATCAATAGAATTAAAGCAACCAATAATCATTCCCAATTCACAGACGGGGGAAAAAAAAAACCCCACCAATAAAAGCCAATCAAGCAACATTGCTCACTTAACCTCCTGGCTCAGTTGTCTGAGGAAATGGCCAGGTCCATTAAGGCTTTGCAAAAGACCAACAGGAATGAGACCATCTGGATTTTCAAAGGGATGTTGTTCCACTGGGTCTACAACAGAAAAGGCACAACAAGAGGACATTGATTGAGGGGCTCTGGAATGTGCCCACCCTGTCATTTCTGGTGGGCCAAGCAGAAACAAGAGAGACAGAGGTCCCTCAAATAGCCTGTGTCTATGCCATATAGGGCTTCATAGGTAACAATCAGCACATTGAATCATACCTGGAAGCCCACTGGGATCCAGTGCAATTCATGGAGCAGTGGTATTATATGCGAGTGGGTGAAAAGCTGCTGACACAGCTACATTATGGACCAGTTCCAGCTTCCAAAATGCTCTTCAAGGACAACCGCACGCACGGCTCATTACAGTAAACCAAATGGGAGGTGACTAAGGCATGAGTTACCATAAGGCCTCCCACTCCAGACATGGGCACAAATGGCACACAAATTACAGATCTCATCAGTGCTGATCAACTTTAATGCAAATTTTAGACAACCCAAACTGGGCAGATGCAGTTTAAAATCCCTGACTTTTTGATTCGCTAGAGAGAAGAAAAATCTTACTTTGAGGTTTTTCGTTCCATCTCTAGCTGAAGCCATTCAAGGAAAAACTGTAGAGCTAGGCAGCTCTACAGCTATTCCCCTCCTTGCAAGCCTCTGCTTATCCCAGAATAAAACCCAAGGTCAGCTCTCTTTAATGGATGGGACTTGAGCCCAGCCATTGTGACCACAAAGTGGCAGAGGCCTGTTGGTGTTCTCCACTGGACTTGCAGTTAAAGCCCCAGAAAAGCTGATGGGCCCTCCAGGAGCTGAAGCAACTCTCCAGTATATTGTTTCCATATTCCTCCCCTCAGAAGCATAGCCTTTCTGAGCCTGTGGAGCAGCTGAGCTGGGTTTCACAGCCTGGAAGAGCCAAGCTTTGCCTAAGCAATTGGGTCCAGGTCAAAGAGTGGTATTACACTGCTTATCCTCTGAACTGGCCTGAATTTCCAGCTCCAAATGAACCATAGTTTCAGCAAACCCAAGAACATGCTGGACTGACCCAACACTCAAGTCCCTCATAGCAAGGCACAAACAAAGAACCAAGAATTACAGACTTTTTAGGTGTTTTCAATTGGGGGTAAGGTACAAAATCTTGGAAACTGCAATAGGAATTTCCAGTTCTTGTTTAAAAGGCTCCACCTTAAATTAACTTCATTAACATTCATTAAGGTGAAGTCTCTTTGAACAATCTGAATCTCTTCTTCCCAGCCTTTTTTGCATCCTAAGCTGCTTATATATTGTATGATTGAAGTTACTAGTGAACCACTTCTTATTTTAGTTGTTATATTTAACTTTCCTTTCACTACTTTCCCAGCCTATCCACAGTCTTTAATATTAACCCCCAAACACTAATAAGCAGCTATTGATACAGACTCCCACTTTCTCTCCCAAATTCCAAATAAATTTTCTCTCTCTACCACTCATCTGTAAGAAGGAGTGGGGGGGGGGGTCAGTGGCACAGTGGTCCTCCTTCCTCTCCTCTTCCAATCTATTTCCTCCTCCTCTGATTGAACACCAGACTATCATTGCTAAGGATGAGTGCCAATAAATCCTCTCCCCTGCTTATCTCAAACTCTCAGATGCACACTCTCTCCAAGGCAAAGAAAAGAGCATATATTGGAATGTTGCTCTTCCCTAAACATTTCCCTGTACCTGCTGTCCCATCACTAGCACACAGTGATTGTTCATTGTTATTCCCACAGTACTGTTTCAAATGCTATTTCCCCAGTGATTACTACTTTCCTCTTCATTGCCATATCCCATTGACTGTAACTTCCCTATTTAGTACTTTGTGTATGTTTGTCATGTGTTCGTTCGGTTTCCCTCAACACGGTTTATTGTTTTAAAAGCTATTTCCGCATTGAATGCTACTTCCCCAATGATTGCTACTTTCTCCTTCATTTCCATTGTGCATTGACCAAGCTTCATTGTGTTGTCCCTTGGTAAAATCTACCCTCGTTCTCTGGGGTGTTGTGGTTGCTATTTCTGAGATTCATATTAGCTCTGGCATACATTGTTTTTAAATCTTCTTTAGTTAAAAGAACTTGTCTGCATACATGTCCCTGCATAACTGTTCTATAGAGTGGCCTTATTACTACATGTCTAGCATGGAATAAAATAATTATTTCAGAAACCGTAAGAAAATGCCTTCCGAAAAATATTGGTTCCAATGAAAACTTACATTCCAGAGGAAGGATTGCTTTATTTTAAAGGTAAGGGAGAGGAAGAAGAATATATCATAGGCCTATAGTATTGGTGTGTGTAAGAGAAAGAAAGAAATAGTGTATGGTGTTTTTCCAATATAATTTAATCAGTACAATATATATTGCACTGATTGAATTATATTGGGAAGAGACAGACAGAGAAAAACAGCAGAAGCCCACCAAGAGTGTGATAACTCATATAGATATTCAGTTTCTGTTCTTTCATGTTTTCTGATGGGAAGACTATACAATGGTTAGACATTTTACTACAGTTGGCAAGTCATAGTACCACTATAAACATGTGCTGGAGTACAAGTTAATGAGGTATCTCCAGTAGTTAGTTATAGCTAACTAATCTGGTTCTCTTAATCTACCTTTGGAATATTTAAAATGACATTAGTAAGGTGAAATAACTTTGTTGAGCATTGTCAAAATCAATTTTCAAAGCACTTGTAATAAAAACTCTCTTGCAGTAAGTTCAATGGAGCTTTTTTAGAGCAAGATTTGAGTTATTAGATTCTGTGGTGAGACATGGGAGATTTTATTGAGTGCCATACTATGAGAAAAAGTATACGTACATGTGGAGCCTCAGACATAGAAGATACTGTGCATTTTCTGTTTGACTGCCAACTATATGCTTCAGTAAGGGGACTGTACTTAGAGTTATTACTTGACAGAACAGCCTGTTGGGCTACCGACAATAGGCTGTCTTATTTTCTCCAGGGCACAAACTCATTTGTTACACTAGTAGGATTGTCAAGTTTATAGTCAATTGAGAACTTGTTTTATAGAACAGAATGGGATAATGTGCAAAGGTGATGAATTTATCTGAATGTACTTCATGTTATATTTTTAGTTTACAGTTTTGTGTTGTCTTGAGGTATTCTTGAGGTTCATACACTAGCTGTGGGCCTACAACTGACCTTCACAACTTGCTGGCTCTGCAGTTCTGTGTTTATGATTATGATTATTTTATGTCTCCAACTACTGTTCTTGTCAAGGTAGTTACAATAAAAGTATCAAACAGGATTACTAAAAATATTACATTAACAATTCAAAATAGACATTAAAATTAATTTTTAACCATCAACAGTTACAAACCCATTCAAAACATCTTTACAGACCATTTTAAAGGCCAGCAAGGAGGTCACTTCCCATAATTCAACAGGGAAGAAGTGTATTCCTGAGGTCAACTGTGGCTATAGAAAACCTTGG